>NC_142284.1:50224877-50380354 GCF_965620075.1 Prunus avium | reverse complement strand
ACTGGTGGTGGTAAAGGCGGAGGCTACGGTGATGGCAGTGGTGGCTTTGGAAGTGGTGTTGGGTATGGTGGTAATGGTGGTAATGGTGGTAATGGTGGCAACGGTGGCGGATTTGGTAATGGAGTTGGAGGAGGTGGTGGGTTTGGTGGAGGCTCGGGCACAGGCCCAGGTTATGGTGGTGGTGGGGTAGGTGGGGGTGGTGGAGGATATGGTCATGATGAGAGGATGAATTAGGTCCATGAAAATCTTCACTGATTTTACTAAAATCAGATAACTCTTTTCCAGCAATGCCTTAGAGGACAAGAAAAAAAAAACAAATAAAACCTCTCTACTTCTATTCTGTAGCTCTTTAATTTTCCATGCTGTAACTCTGTTATGAAATAAATCAAAGTATTTGCCCTTTGCATCAGTAGTATTGAAGTTACTTCTTCTGATACACTTAGCTTGGTTTGTGTACAGGTGTGCTGTTTATCTTAAGCACAGAGATAGGACAGAACGACAAATATTCCATACATGCCACCAATTGTGTGCCCAACAATAACTATGACAACTCCTATGACAATAACTACGACAACTCCCATGACAACTCCTATGACAACTCATGTAATGCCAGGGTCAATGAGAAATTCAACGATTAGAAACCTAATATATTAAGGAAAAATTGCAGAGAAAATACAACCAAAAAACATTGTAAAACTATATGTGAATAATTTAACTTTAACAACAACCAAATGACAGTGCCAAGAAACAAAAGATAAATCACATCTATGAATGCATAACAAACATAAGCGGGAAAGAAATAACAGAGATTTTGTGAAGAAGAGGGGTATCCTTCGAAGCCAATTGATTTTCCTTTACCCTGTCTTCTGGATCAGGAAGAGGTTTTTCTAAGATTCATGTACAAATTTCAGAACAGCATTACTATTTAGTTATATAAGACACACTGTTGTTCTGGTCTCCTAACAACATAACCTCTGATTTTGTTCTGTCTTTTTGTTTCTTTTTTGAATAAAAGTGACTTATTCTTCTTCTCTTTTTTTTTTTTTTCTTTTTTGGAAAATTTAATCAAACCCAGGATAGTAGCACCTGAGGTTAGAAAGGTCAAGATATAGACCAACGCTGTCATCAAGTGGCCTGAAATTTTTACACTAAACCAAGTTATATGCGATATGTCAAGGGTGGACATAGGGTGGAGACTGAAGACTCTTTCAACGTAATGCTAAGTAACTAAAGCTCAGATGTTACATTCTATATTTTTCATATGCTAAAAAAACATTGATGTGGAGAGGCCACGATTTATGAAAAACTAGGGAGAATACAAGATAAGAAAAGCAAGACAAGGGATAAGTCATAAAGATAATTAAAAGCAATGAGCAGGACCATTTAAAAGCATATGGCAAACTGTAAACTAGTTGGAATTGTAACAATCCAATCCCATGAAACATTTGAATATATCATTTGCTGCATTTGGTTACTTTTTCTCACTCTAGTTCAACATCTGTCAAGAAGGTAAAACAGAACACAAAGTATCTGAAAAACATTGCAGATCATTAAAATGTATGTTGCTAATGTGATTATAGCTTTTGTCATGCACATTGCCGACGTATATAAGAAGAAGCAACAACGACATGAATAGGCCCTCTGTTTCTAATCTAACTTTACATGAAACCTCATATTTCTCAGTAATATCTTATCTCTAACAACATTTGTTCCCATAGTTCAATTTACACCTTTTGGGCAAAATAATAATTCCCATAGTTCAAGTATAATGCAATTGATTTATGCCTGACATTGTATTCTTGTTTTTCTCAACCCCAATCTAGCAATTTACATTTATATTTTCATGTTAATGGTGTTAGATATTTAGGTTCAAATTACCATTTTCTGATTTCACCATTTTGTATCTCCACCATATTAGAATTGAGACACAAGTAAAGCAAGCATAAAGATATGGATAGCTACACAAACTAATTATATCAACAGAGAAAAATAACAGGAAGTCTAGTACCACTTGGCACAAATCTGAAGAAGAGTTGAGAGCCGTAGGCTGAGGTTCAAATGCCCCCTTCGAAGTTCAATATAGCTCCACCTGCACACCGCGACCGCCAATATTTGTCAAGCGATCATCGTCCTTCAAATTTCACAGCAGCAGTAAAATCATCATCCAACTCACTCTTCTCAATCCCTTCCCAATCATCCTCATCGCTATAATTGTTGAATTTAACCTCACTGGCCACGTGTGCCTCAGCCCTAACTTCCTCAGGTTGTCCAGAAACGACATCGTTTGTTGCAGATTCAGCGCCAATTTCTTCAACTCCTCTCTTCTCCGAGCTTTGATGAGCCTCGTGGGGTTCACGATCAAAGTCGGTAGCTTTCAGTTTAATCTCATTCGCTTCGCTCTTTCCCTTTGCTTCATCGAAAGCCACAGCACTAAGCTCCTCAGATTGTGCAGTAACGACGTCGTTCGTTGCTGATTCAGCAACAATTTCTTCAACTCCTCTGTTCTCCAAGTTTTGATGATCGAAGTCTCTCGCTTTCTCAACCGACAATTTCTCCTCCCCGTCCGATGGATTCTCCGGCAATCCGACGGCCACCGACTCTTCTCCTCCCAAACCTTCTTCCTCCGACACCTTCTCCGTCAATTCACGACCTTCTTGATGATGCGGCAGTGTTTCTTCAATTTCCTCAACTCGATGAACCGGTTTGTCTTCGAATTGAAATTGATCGACCTCCTTCACTTCTCCGACGAACTCAACCCTCCTCTGGCCATGAAAAGCCTCTTCCACTTTCAGTCTCCTCTCTTCGAAACTCACCTCCTCCAAAACAACACCTCCACCGGCATTCTCACACTCTCTGAACTCCGCTTCCGATTCACGGCCAGCCACCGCCATGGCAACGAGCTTCGCAACCAGGAAAGAGAGAATCAGCGCGAAAGACGCCGTCAAAAACAGGTCCTGTATGAGCTCCATATTGATGACTAAAACTACAAAACGCTTCAAACAAACGAATTGGTGAACGAAAGCCAAATAAAATTAAAGAGCGATGGCGATGAGTTTGAAAAGTTTATAGAGGAAAAAAGAGAGATTATGTAAATAAATAAATAAAAATTAAAATAATCATAGGTGAGCAAAGAGAAAGGGATATTTGCAGAGCAGAGCGAAGCATATTCTGATGTTTAATTATGCTCTTTTTGCTTTGCCCTGGCGTCACTTTTTCCGATGGACACGTTTGGTCACCGTATTGGTTAAGGTTAAATTGTGCATGCATTATTTAACAGTGCTTGTGAAGCTGCTCGACCTTTTCTGGGTCAAATTTGTCTTTTTAGCGAAGCGTTTTCGTTCTTATCCTGTCCCATGCAATTTGGTGACGGCGGTGATTGATTGGTTGGTGTTTGAGGTTTTAATGACGGTAGATGGAGTCATGTGCATTGCGGGTTTTGATTTTTGCACGTCCTGGTCAGCTTCGTGGACTTTGGACTTTGGAAGAAACCCACTCAACGAATCCGGGTTCCTTTTTTGGGATTCTTTTCACTTTTTGGAACTTTTATTTTTGGACTCAAGGAATCAGCCAATCAGTTGACATATTGTCAATGTCACTCTATTGGGCTTCCCAAATTGGGCCTTCTCTTGTCAAGAGAGCTAGTTTGGGCCTCCAAATAAGACCAAGTAAGCAAAAACCCGAGTCATTCTATGGTGAGGGTGTCATATATGGACCATTGATGTAGACTTTCATATTAGCCGTATGAGTCATTTGAATAGTAACTTGACTTAAGTTTTAATGAAATGATCATGTTGCTAATATGAAGGTACACATGAGGAGTATATAATTTCGTGCAAAAACCCACAAATGGGTGATTGATTGTTTTGGTCAAGATTCTATAGTTAAGACCTTATATATGGCCTTAACTCTTAGATCAAATTGGCTAGCCATTGGATTAATTTGGTTAGCATAATCCAAGGATTAAGAGATAGGACCTCACCTAAAGGCCATATATAAGGCCCTAATTATAGAATGACTCTTGTTTTGGTACCTTTTTTTATTGTATATTCAATTTAGGGTTAATTATTATTTCCATCCATATAAATTGGGCGATCTTCTATTTTTTTGACAAAGCCACATTCTAAACTACTCTAATATATGAGGAGAGAAATTAAACTCTAGTGTAAATGGGCATTTTTCTATTTATAATTTATTTGTGTGAGAATGTGAAGAAATGTCTCACAATAGAAAGTTGTTACAGTTGAAGAATTCTAAAATAGAAAACATACAAATACCGAAAATTGAAACTACAAAGTCAAATATTGTTAAAACTATAATAACCAAAATCAACTAGTTATATATACTGATATTTATCAATCAAATATTTTTATAAAAAAAATCCAAGTTCAAATCCTCGTTTTTCTATCATTCAAAAGAAAACTAGGGGAGCAAAACATAATTGGGCCTCGAATTTATTGTTGTAGCTTTCAAACTACCACCTAACTGTGACTCTTGACAGAAGAAAAAGAGTAGTGTGCATTGCCTTGTGCAGGCTCCAATGGATGCTTCACCGTATTGGGTAGCATGGGTCCACCACTTATAGACAATACTATTTTATCTACTACCAAGTATATCGCCACCACAAATTGTTGTGAGCTCCAGCTGTACAAGTATCACTACTGAGCATACCACTATTTGTGGCATCCATTAATTTGTTTGGTTGGGTCAATCTAAATGAAACATCTTATAGACCTGGGTGGAAAATTAAAAATAAAAAGAAGTTTGTTTCACATTGGTGTGGTCTGTGGTTTGTGTGTTGATGTCTCAATCTATAGCTGCCCTCATTGGCCTCAAGGCTCAAGGGGAAGTTTCTTGGTAGCCCTCGGATATGTGTGGTTTCTTTCCTGGATCCAACAATACCTAATTGATGAGAGTGATCTATATAATGTACCTCGTCATCATCTCTATTTCTTGGACATTCTTAAAGCCTTGTGCTTCTTCTGTCTGCTACTAGTAGCAAACCTGTTCTGCAAGTACTCGGAGAAGGACAAGCAATGGGAGGCGGCAACGGTCAGAAGTCCAAGATGGCTCGCCAGAGGAACATGGAGAAGCAAAAAGCTGCTGCCAAAGGTACTCGAAATTCTAAGTTCTAAGCCACTAAACAGAGACATATATATAGTTTTGTAAACAGGGGAACTTATAAGTTGGTGATTAATTTGTGCATCTTTGGGTGAGCAGGAAGCCAGCTTGAGTCAAACAAGAAATCAATGACAATACAGGTAAAGTCTTCTTTCTAGCTCCTTTTTTTTGTTTTTGACTGTGAGATTGTCGTAAGAGAATGAACTTGTAGATGAAGCTACTTGGCATAAAAATTTCTGGTACTTTGAGCACTTGCTTTGTTTCTGATACAAGATGGTGGTTGATGATTGCAGTGCAAGGTGTGCATGCAGGTTTTTATTTGCACCACGTCTGAGGTGAAGTGCAGGGAGCATGCAGAAGCAAAACATCCCAAATCTGATGTTAATACATGTTTCCCTCACCTTCAGAAATGAGAAAAACAATCCTAAGTGAGAAGGACCTGTAGTAATGTGTTTGAGGCTTCATCTCTCGAATCTTCTTCTGCATAGTCCTTCCTAGACTCTTGGATTTTAATTAGCTAAAGCTTTTCTCGAATATGTTATAAATGTGCATGTTTGTTAAATCGAAGATTGTATTTGAAACTTGAATATGGATCAGCATAATCCAGAATCTAAAATATGCAAAACAAAGCAAAAAGAATTTGAGACAAATGAAATACTGTTGCATTGCATTCTGATTAATTGCTAAATCGAAATTAGTAAAAATTACAATTACGCAATCAGAGGAGAGAAGAAAGAATACCAGCATTTAAAAAATATATATATCAGAAAAAATGGATGCAATGAACAGCCTAAGCTAGGTAAATATTTTTTTTGTTTGTGATCATACACAGGCTACAGCCAAAGAAAAAGGGTATACAAGCTTGTTTACCAAAAGATTCTGCGGGAGTCTAGTGTTACTGAGTCCGCATCCGGCTATTTTCTGCACTTCTCACTTGGGAGAAATATGGATGTGCCTGAAACATAGAATATTGGAACCCAACAGTGAAAATTCTATTTCGTGCTTAACCATCGAACATAATATGCATCTTATTACGACACTTAAGGTTTTGTATCTAAACAATTGTGTATGTAGACATATATATTAAACACAAGTAAGGGAAAAAGAAACAGCTGCTAAATCTTAAATAATACCATTGCTTCTCCTGCTGTAAGCCTTTCCTGGTGATCGTATTGAAGAAGCTTATCTAGAAAATCAATGGCCTAGACATCACGAAAAAGACCAAAGAATCACTAGTAAGGAATGACAAATACATGAATATAAGGTAAATCTTCTAAAAGTTGATTTCTGGGGGAGAAGAAGAAGAAGAAGGAGAAGAAGAAAAATTAAAAGAAAAAGAAAAAGAAATTACCTCTGGAGAAACCAGATGTTGATTATCCACATTGATAAATCTTGACCACGGTTTCCTGCTGTGCCTGAATCAGAATTCGAAAGCAGGAAGGATGCCATGTGATTATCATGCCAGAAACAACTAATGAAAAGACAGACAAAGCAATGTATTTCATTTTTTTGGTTACAAAGGAACCAGAGGCCTCAAGCCACTGTTTTATTCTTTCAACCATAATGATTGATACCCCAAAGCCCTACCAAGCCCCTTATAACTTTATTGTGTTATGGCAGTAGAATGTTCACGCACATCTAAGATCATCTAAGTTTACGTTCCGGTTCCATGCTAAAGATGAGAAGATATACCTTCCAACAAGAGCATCGAGCTGAGGATCAAGGACAAGGTGATATTTATTCAAATATGCATTTAATTTGTCCGTTCCAAGAACCTGAAGAAGAAGTTATCTACATAAGATAACAAATTATATGAACATTTGCGCTGTATTGCTAATAAGTACTCAATTTCTATTTGGCCGTTTATGAAACCTCAGTGTCACAACCAAATAACAATAAATGTATGTTCAACTCACAGACAACAGGGAAAACTAAACAATCTTAAGAAGACTTTTAGACAGTGCAATGAAGAACTAGTTTTGGTGGTTGAAACGCATTATAGGATATATAGGTGAAAGATTGCCTATAGTTGTAAGATCTTCAAGCAAAGTATGAAACCAAAATTACCTTAGCAATTTTCACTAGCTGGTCATGATTGTCATGACCATAGAAGAATTGTTCCTTCCGAAAGATCTGCAAGGAAAGAGAACACCTTGTTTAGAAAAGTCTATCATCGTGAACAAAATGTAGCTGTTACAAAATAATTGGATACACAGAAATAACAGGGCAGCATAACCCTCACCATTCCTGCAAACATACAGCCAAGGCTCCACAAGTCTAAAGAATAGTCATAGTCTTGCAAATCAACAAGGAGTTCAGGCCCCTTATAGTGCCTGATAAACAGCATTTAAATTTATCAACTTTCTGCTAAGAAAACAAAGATTTGCATGTTAACAATGTAAGAGGTCAGCATGGAACTAACTAATAAACCTATTTGCCATCAGACACCATGGAATCTATTGGTCACAAACTGAATTTCACTGCAAGTGCTATTTGATAACTGTTAAGAAATAGCTGCACATGCACCGTGCTAACAGTCCTTACAACTTATTCAAATATCAAATCCTTAGTCGATCTAAGTCCCTACAACTATTATTCAAATTAAGAAATTATGTCCATATTTACTCTACTCATCAAAGTTTATTGCCTGAGTTGTCCAAAGTTTGGGTTGATACAACCCAAGTCCTACCCGTGGAGGAAAAGAAAATAAAAGGATGAGTCATTATGTCTTTTAAGAATCTAGATGAAAACTAACAATTCAATTGATTGGTTAAAAAGTTAAATGATAAAAGAGATTCTACCTTGAAGCTACTCGGACATTGTACTCTTTGCCGGGATGGTAGAATTCAGCGAGACCCCAATCAATCAAGCGAAGTTTTCGCAGCTCATGATCGATCATAACATTGTGAGGTTTAACATCTCGATGTATTATGCCCTGCGAATGGCAGTAATCCAATGCCTGCAATCACGAGATAAATTTTGAATTAGCCAATCATGCAAAAGCTAAACCAGTACAGGTCAGAATCATGGCATTCAACCTCTGTGTCTGTTACACAGAATTTACAATTTTATATTTCTAATTAGCTCTACCAACCATCAGGGTTATCCAAGTATTAAGAGAAAAGGGCGGGCCAGGGTACAATTAGTTAGAAAAATCAATGTTTAGCAACAGGATAAAAAACCTTGAGAAGTTCATATATATAGTAGCGAATGTCGTAATCTGTCAGTGTGGGGTACAACACTTTGAAATCTGCACTGTTCACATATTCAAAGATCAAGCTGGGAGTTTTTGAGTGGTCATCCCGGACAATATCAAGCAGCTTCACAATATTTGGACCTCCACAAAGATTCTGTAGTATCTTTATTTCCCTCTTTATCTGCATGAATACCATTACTATGTTTCAGTTAAATTATATAAGGAAATGTAAATAAAACAACTTCTGACATACATGCACTTTTGTTCATCGTATCATTACCAAGACTCGGAGTTTTCTTCAGCATGACAGTTTTATCCCAAAAGTACAGGAACAACTTTAATAAAACACACCTTCTTTTTCTTGACGGGTTTAAGGATCTTGATAACGCATTTTTCATTGTTGGTGACATTTACACCTTCAAAGACCTCACTGTATTTTCCTCTGCCAACCTTCCGAACAACCTCGTAGTCATCTTGATCACTGAGCAAGAAAAAACATTAAGCATAAATAAGAAAAATAGTTGGGAAAATTCACCTTAAAAATTCATGGTGAAAAACTCAAAAGAAACAACAACAAATAATAAAATAAAAAACCTCTAAAATCACTGAATCCTTCCAAGAAATGCAGTCCAATGCCATGAAAATCAAATAATCAAACAAGTAACCAGTGGTAAGCCTCAGCAATCAAACTATCACTTATTGGTTCTAGCTATATTGATAAACCAAAGGAACACAAAAACAAGTTTATCTGATTCAATTATTCAAACTGCATCAAGTACCCCGACCCTGGAACCTTCAATTGCAGCACACACAAAACAATGCAATGCAATGCAGCAAAGATAGAACAGACAGCATTATCATTTTCCCTTCAAATTGGGATTTTTCTGCACCTTCAACCAATTTGAAGCATTTGAAAACATACAACACAAACCAGAAAGCTATAATCTACCCTAGATTGTCAATTAACGATTCATATAAAAGTAAGACAAATAAATCAAATATTTTCATTGCAATTGTTATTTTTACCCCCATTGAAGCGTGTGAGATTCGTAATCCCAGTAATCTCTAGGGCGGTGGATGTTGATGTCTGCGTAGACTCGAGCCCTGGACATGTCTACCCGGTTGACCTCTCCTCCTCCTTTTTTCTGTTATTATTCGCGCGACGATCAACAACACCCGAGTTGCCCTAGCAGAGCAACCAGTGATATCTTTTTTTATTATTTCATTTTGTATTGTTTGGTCTTATTTTGTTACGCTCGATGTTCAAACGGACTTTGTTTATCAAGGCGGAAGAAGCTATCGGAAGATGTTGAGGTTTCCTGTAATTATTTATTCCGCGAAAAATTAACGGACGATGTGTCAGCAGACAAATAAAAAGATTTCCAAAACTAACGGATGCTTTTTCTTATTCCTTTTTTGCTTAATATTTACTAGCCACTTGGTTCTCTTTTTTATTTTTTATTTTATTTTTAGTATTAAGAAAAGATAACATGGGTAGTTATGTTTCATAAAAGTAGGACTTATTATCTGAATTTGTTTTTCATTTTAATTTTTTTTAAGATGAAAAAAAAATGTGAATTTACCATATTATCCTTATTTAATTAATAAATTCAATTCTCAATGTTTGAATTAATCAATGACATTTTATGGTATTTTGAATGTTTCACCATTCTCTGCCTTTTGTTTTATATATATAGATCAATGAATTTATAAATATAGATAATGTATATAAGTTTGATTAATCTATTAAACTGTATGTAATTTAAATGGGGGAATTCGAAGATTCAAACTTGAGTGTAAAGGGGTGGACTTGATGCACAATTATAGTCTTACAAAATCGAGTACCAACTTGATATATAAATTGAACTTTGAAAGTTTTATGTAGGTAACTCATTAAAAAAATTAATTGAAATTGTGCGGTACAAATGTGACAAGAACGATTATAATTAAAAATTCTATGTAGCTTAGGTAGAAAGAGAATTCACAAACAATCCACATCCATTTCTACATGGCGGTAAGACTCTTATCTTAATCCAATGTTTATGCTCACTCGCTACTATTATTAAAGCATTTTTACTCCATGGACACCAAAAAATATAATTTTTCCTATTGGACTTAAAAATGATCAAGAGCTCAATTATGTGAGTCCCAACAAAAACCAAAACCTCACGAGTGTGATTAGCGGTTGGGTTTAACGTTAAGATAGGCTAAATTGGTTTAATGTCAAGATTAAGATAGGCTAAATGGGTTATTAAGAGCGGATAAATGGGTTTAATGTTAACAGAGGCTATGGTGGAGGGCATGGAGTAGTGGTGCGGCTAAGACAGCGGCATACTATAGGAGTGACGATTGAAATCCTTGAACATGAAAAAACTCAACATCAACCAATCAAATCAAAACTGACAATAAATATTCTTCATAATTTATTTTCCAATGTTAAATATTTGTTATTTTTTATAAAAATAAATAAATTTATTATAATACAGATGACACAATACACCTTAAGTTACGGTAGGGAGGAACAAAAATACACTACAAAGCAAAAGGCGTTGGATACGGACATAGCCCAAACTGTAAACTGACATCTGGCAGATGATAGAAACTCTATGAGAATACATAATCGCGTCATAATTTTTTCGAGTTAGGAGAAAGTCAAAAAAAGAAGAAGTTAATTCAGTTTGAGGAAGGCAATCAGAAAATCGTTGATAGGGGACATCCATAGAAGATTAGAAGAAGCTTCTCTCCGAGAGGAGAGAGGTCCACATAAGACAAAAGAGTGAGTTAATTAGTTGCAATTATCATATCATCACCATCTTAATTTACTTTGGTTCCAAATTTGAATTTGATTTCTTTAAAGCAGATATTGTGATCTTGATTTGGATTCATTCAATCCCAATGGAGTGGTGGTCGCGAAAGATGAAGTATCCGGTGCGAAAATTTTGTAGCCGGGTCACTACCCGCCTCGACATTCACAAATCAGGTAAGTCATTTGATGTTTTTTTCTTTTAACATAAGTGATATTGGGAAATGAAAGATAAGAACACAAAACCTGCATGTTTCATTAAATTAACTTTTACATAATTGGATGCAATCTATTCCATTTATCTATATATAAAAATTATATGTAATTATATATTAACATGTGATTATAATTAAGTATGATTATGTTTTATGAAGATTGAGATTAATGTGAACAGGGCTACCGAAGCTACAAAATGATATAAGAAGTTGTGAGTACGATGACGTGCATGTAATGTGGAGGATGCTCAACCGAAATGAGAAGACGGAGACGATTCAATTGGGAGGAAGCTCCAAGAAGAAACGTTTCTCGAATTTATCAAATTGGTTTAAACGAACGCCTTTTGTTTGCCGTGCCTTTTGAATTTTGAACACCATGCCGTAAATATATAAATATAAATCAATATGCCCATCATAATTTTGTGTCTATAAATTAAGGTGGAACATATAATTTGGTTGATTTAAAAAAAATAAAATTGTGGGATCCAAATATTAGGTGGTGTCTCTGTTATTCTCCAATCGTGTCGGCGCCCGGCCGTCCGTCTGTAGATATCAACGGTTTATGTCTTCTTCTATTATTAAATAAACTTTATTTTATTTGTGCATATATTTGTCTCTCAGAGTTTTATATTCTAGCAGCAGCATGCATGTTTTCTTTCTACGACTTTTTGCCATTTGAAAAATCTACCTTACAAAATACATTTTAGTTTTCATCCCATATTAACATTTGAAACATTGATTGAAATTGTTCTAAAACATTGCTGAGTTAAGTCAGTTGGCTAAAATAGTATGCTTGCTTTCTTTACTTGAGTTTGATCTCTCTTTCTGTATATTAAAGTAATTTAAAATATAGATTATTATAAATAAACCCAATCCTAGGCATGTATTTATAAAAAAACCCACACACTATTTAAACATAGAAACACACCCAAAATCAACCCCAAAATCAACAATTGTATATTTTTTGGGTGTGTTTATAAATGGGTTTTGAGTGTGTGTAATGATGGGTTTTGAGTGTGTTTATAAAGTATTTTTGGTGTTGGGTTTTTTTATAATTTCAGCCCCCATTTTGGGTGTTTTAGTGAAACCCCCTTTAAAATATCACTTTATAAATAAAAACAAACAATATTAACAATTTTTTTTTTTTACAACATACTATGAAGTTGTTACACATTTATTTGATGCTTGACAACATAGAGTTGAAAATGGTAAATTGGTTGCCCAAAATTCAGCTGGCTAATATGAATTTGGATAAAATTAGAGGATCCCTTATTAATTTTCGTCTTATATATTACGTATATGATGAAAGGGCATCAAGGCAAAAAACGGTCATATTATATTTTGTTGTTCTAGTAGTTTGACTCCATTTTCATTTTGGTCCATCTCATTTTAATTTTGACAATTTAAATACTGTAATTTAGTTTGATTTGGTTTCAATCAAATCCAAATTACAAGTTTCATGAAATAAATATATAAAATTCAATGTGACAATATGCAATAACCACCATATTAACCGAGATATGAAGGATCTAACATAAACTTTTCAAACCGTACATCTCTTATGGGCTTGCTTAAGCCCAATTGAAGGGCCTAATACCCGTCCATCAAAAATTACAAAAAAGAGAAAGAAAAAAAGAAAAGAAAAAGAGTCTATCACGTGGCGATTGGAGGATGAAACGCCTCGTTACATGGAGGCGGCAAGAATGACTAAAACGCCGCGTTTCAGTCCTAGACCTATAAAAGGAACTAGAATTTACAAAATGGCAGTCATAGGATTAGGGTTTAGAACTCCATCGTTTTCTTGCAGCTGCAGAGGCAACGCAGTGAGTGGAAGGCGGCCTTCCAAGACGACGAGCAAGAACCAAAATGGGCCATTCCAACGTTTGGAATTCTCATCCAAAGAACTACGGGCCTGGTTCCCGTACGTGGTATGAATTTCTTCCTCATATCTAAGCCTCAATCGTTCTTATATTTTGCAAGTGTTTGATCTAGGCTTGTTTCTGTTAGTAGAAATTTTAATTTAATCAGCATTTCCCTGTTTGAGATTTAGATTATGTATGCTAAATTACTTTGCTAAAATATCACTGTGTATCACTTGATTGGTAAAATGTTAGCACAATCGCTTGATTAGTAAAATATTAGCATAATCACTTGATTAGTAAAATGTTAGCATTATCACATTATTGGTAAAATATTACGGTCTTCTATATGACGAAGTATTTCAGATTTTAGTTTTTTGGCTTTTGAAGATTTTTTGGTGAACGACATGTCTAATGTGGAAAACTTGTTTGTTACTTTGGACAGCCGGGTATGTGGAAACCCTCATGGGTTGATCCGGAAGTACGCCTTGATGTGCTGCAGGCAGTGCTTCCGCAGCAACGCCAAGGAAATCGGCTTCATCAAGGTATAAATTCCAATCCTTATGCCCTTTATTTTGTTATTTTTGGTGCTCTTTGGATGGTGTAGGATATAAGCTTTTGTACTCGTTTCCCTGTCCCATTTCAAGTCGCAATTTCTTAAAATGTCCCCTTAATACACCATAAATTTAGCTTGAATGTTCTGGGTTGGTGTTAGTTTTGCAAGTTTTGTATTGGTTTTGGTCACTTTTGTTCTGCATCCGTTCTTGGTAACTCATATACATATTCCTTCCTCCAAATAAATTGAAGTAACAAATTTCAATGTACAGAAAAAATGTACCAGATTGATTTGTTGATGGAAGATACGTATCTTTAATTTGACCAATCATTATTATCTATAGTTCTATACAGCTTTTTTTGCTTGTTATTAGTTTGTGTATGTATGTATGTATGTATGTATGTATGTATGTATGCCAATGTGTTGAATTTCAATTTACAGAGAAAATGTAGCAGATTCATTTGTTGATCAATTATTAGCATCTATAATTCTATACAGTTCTTTTGGCTTGTTAATAGTTTGTGTATGTATATTCCCTATGTGTTGAATTTGAAATGACACTGATTCTGTGTTGGTTGTATCTTCATTGCAGTACCGCTGAAAGTTGAAAGCATCTGATTTTGCATCGGCCATGAAGATGTCAGAAATATGGAGCTGGAGAGCTTTTTCTTTTGTTGCTGTTACTTTTCCTCTTTTCTTAT
Organism: Prunus avium; assembly: GCF_965620075.1. Taxonomy (NCBI): domain Eukaryota; kingdom Viridiplantae; phylum Streptophyta; class Magnoliopsida; order Rosales; family Rosaceae; genus Prunus; species Prunus avium. The sequence goes on along the minus strand of NC_142284.1, from coordinate 50,365,906 downwards.
TTAAGATGATAATGTAGCATATCTTAAGCTTGACAATTAGCTGTTTACTGGGCCGTTGTTGAAACTATTTGTTGGGTCTAAATTTTATTTCCAGTTGCTATCTCTTTACCTTTGGTTTCAACTTTCAATTGATGCGCGCTTTGGTTGTTGATGCTTCAATGGTTTTGATTGGGTTTATAATAAATTTTAGACTATTGTCACTTATCGTTTGATGCAAGAAGAATAATGACAAACGTTAGTTGTTATCGCATTTGAGCCCATACTTTGTTGGCGAAGAAGAATTTGGAACAAAGATATCGATGGCATGATGGTGGTTGGTGTCTCTGCACACCATCTTTGATTCCCGCAATGTTCGTTTTAAACCTAGTTCCAATATTAAAAAATCAAAGTCATTGAGCCAACCGAAAAAAGGGAAGAAAAAAACACAAGTTAATTGGTTTGTATCGTAAATCTTAAATTCTGAAAGTCCATAAAGATCAAAGTGTGTGTTTGTTAATCGTGTTTTGCTTTGGTGATTTAAGATGATTAAAACCCAATATTGAGTGGCACTAGGCTTTGTTGGACTGTTCTTAAAACCTCAAAAACTTTACTTTAATTTTGGAAAAGAATTAGGGAAAAAAAAAGGATCTAGAATTTAAACAAAAATATGGAGGTGCGGGGAATCGAACCCCGTGCCTCTCGCATGCGAAGCGAGTGCTCTACCATATGAGCTACACCCCCGTTGTTGTGTACTAGCTGTTAAACAGATATATTATCGTTAAAGAACGTCAACATTTTCGAATGGGCATGCAAATGGCGCTCTGCCAAATGCCACAGACGTGCCCAACAGCTCACATTCCACGGCAACCCTTGAGCACCGATGTCTTTTCATTCCCCCTCCCCACTGCAACACTAAATGAAGCACTAAATACTCTGCAGAACACAGATGCAGTAAATGAAGAGTCAGTGAAAGCCACATGCTTTCTTTTATGATTTCACTTACCACAAAAACCAAAAAAGCAATAATTAATTTTTTTGCTACATATTCTAAAATGCAAGACATGGGTTCTTCTTAGCCACTCTTGTCATCTCCCCTGAATTCCTGGTGGACTTTGTTGCCCTCTAAATCTTGGTGTGACGGTAAGGCCGGTGATTCTGTTTCCAGCTACTCCCTTCGTATGAAATTTCTCATGGGTTGAGTTGCTTAAAGCCTAAAGGAGATTCATAAGTTTTTGAAGAGTCTGAGAACAAACAAAAAAACCCTCTTTCTTGGGGACATTGTCATTTGGCGTAATTGCAAATATTTCTACATGATGAAGGTTTCTGGGTTTTGGGTTTTGGTTTTGCTGCTTGGAACAGTTCTAGTACTAGTCCTTGATGTCTCTAGCAGCAGAAATGGCTACTCTTATCCAGGTAATTATTTCTCTTTGATTTATTTGAAGTTTCACTTTTAATAGTAGCATCTGTGTTCTGCAGAGTATTTAGTGCTTAAAATGCCAAATTTCTTTCAATTAATTGAAATATTTCTAGAATGTTCTAATTTGAATTCTGTTTCTGGAGTTGATCTATCAAGTCCAAATCTTCATTATCTGGAATATGTGACATGCTGAAACTACAATCTGCCTAATGTTTTCCCAGATTTTGTCTTCAACCACCCTGATGTGGGGCCAAAAAGGATAGCTATAAGTAGGAAGCTCAAGGTACATGAACTCTACAAATGATTGTCTACGAGAAGTTTGAATCACTCAATCAGAAATCTGTGTCTGTTTGATTAATTGCTATTTAATCAAATTTCTTGATGATGTTGGGTTTTGTTGTCTCTGGCTCTCAAACTGCTCTCAAACTACAGGAGAATGGCTACACTCCGAGCACACAGAAGAAAGGCAATGTGAGAAATGTGAATCTGGATGACTATCACCCCATTGATCCTTCTCCAAGTTCAAAAGCTTCCATAAAGCCGGGTCCGATTGAGCACGGCACGCCTATAATCCCATACATTCCAAAGCCTTTACCTCCTGCTCATCCCAGTCCTGGTGCCATTTCTTAGCCACCTCATGACATGTTCCTCTATTGTGTCTGTTCATGCTAGAAATCTTTATGTTAATTTCAACTTAGTAGTTGTTATCATAAGAAATGTTGTGTATAATGTTCATGCAACAATTCAGACTTCTGTGCATGCCCTGTACTTGTTTGCGTTTTGTCATCATATGAAGTTCTTGTGTCTTTAACAACCTAAAAATAATTTGCAGCTTCTTATGCAAGTTCACTGTTCTGTTAGATTCTTTCTTTAATCTCTATCTGAACTGAGATGCATATAAAAGTGATTTAAAGTTTGATACTCTTGGTAGTTAATTAAGATCATGGTCGTCTTGGAAAAGGGTTGACATTGAGATAATACCCTTTTAGCTTACGATTAGTGTCGTTAAGTGAGGGCTTTTGGTTACTAAATACGTGTTAGGTGGCGGCAGTGACGATGTTTAATGACCTAATCTAGGCCACTAGTTATCATCATCATAGAATATATAATAAATATGGAGGTCCCAAACCTTTTCTCTCAAGCTTTTTGGGGTCCATTTGTGCTATTTTTTCTTCTTCATTACTTTTCACTTTTCCCTAATTCTATTAACGGGATGATTAGTTCTCTTTTTTTTTTTGGTCATGGGATGATTAGTTCTCTCGTAATATGGTCATTAATTAAGTAATAGTACTATATTTTTAATAAAAAATTTATTCAACAACTATCTTTCATTTATCATTTATATTGTCATGACTCGTGCATCCCTCTTTTTATTACAATTGAAAAGAAAAAGGCTTAAATTTTATTTGCAAGGTCATAATATAAGAGTTATAAAAGAAAACTCAGCCTTTGTTGTTGTCCCTACAGCCACAGTTCTCTTTTCCAGGCTTTGCGAGTGGAAAGAGAAGCATCCTTCAGTGATTAAAGCTAGGGGACCATGACAAATTATCACTTCCCCCAAGCATTGAGTATCCATAACTTTGAACGTGGGCTACCATGCTCAAGTTTTAGAAGGAGGGATTACCTAACCTAATTAGGTTTAGTAACTTTAACATCAATTATAGTACACGTTGTGATTAATCAAGTAGGGTTTCCCAACTCCTAACCATATATAATTTATTAACGATGATTAGGTTTATGATGTTTATGTATTTCCATTTTCATGGATTGGTGTGGTGGGTGTACGGCCAAAAAAATTGGTATGCTTAGTTGAGCGTTCTTATTTGGGATTCTATAAGAGACGGTTTTATTCATTTTTCCACCAAGCGAGAAATTCAACGATGTCTAACCTAATGACAAAAGGTCTTAACTTGCAGACCAATGGTCTTAGCACCCAGGTTCGAACCCCCATGACAACTTAATAGTGTGTGTGTGTAAAAAAAATAAGCTCTCTTTATAGTTTAGACTATCACTTGTATTAAAAAAAATATCAAAAAAAATATTGAAAATTTGGCATAAGTCCAATTATGAGGAGAGATTTTGGGTGCAATCCACGCAAAAATTGTTGTTAATCAAAGTCCTTTGACTTTTGAGCCACATAAGATTACATGTCTATTTCAATTTATTGATATTTACTTTTTTTTATTTTTTATTTTTTGTTCTAGTTGTGCACCTAAAACATAAATAAGGTAAATTATGAATTCCTAAAACTGGTAAGTTATTGATTTGTAGGATATTAATTATCATATTTGATTTGAATTTAATTGCAAATCTATTTATTGAATTCTGAAATTTTCCCAAGGTATACCGACATCAAAATTTATAATAAGAGTTCATAAAAACTTCATACATTAACAATAGGTAAGGTACCTATGCATACAACTCGTATGCAGTATGCATGTAATTAAACCCATAAATTACCTCTGGTCCAGGTAATTAAATCCATAAATTACCTCTAGTCTAGGTAGTTATACCCTCTAGCCCAGCTAATTGAACTCATATAATATCTTGGTATGGATCTTTAAATTCAATTGAGATAAAAATCCATACAAAATTTCTTTGGAAGAAAAAAAAAACACTATTACATGGAAGACATGTACGTATGTATATAAATATGAACCTCCAGAAAAAACTACTTAAGAAAACTCAAGAAAAAAACACTTACCTTAAGGCAAGTACATATATACCTGTATATATTAACATTATTTACCTGTCTGTCAGGTACATAATTTAATGTGGGTGTTTGTCTGATCGATTGGGATATTATGTGAGCCTTTACTTTTTATTGATTAAATTGTATTTTATCTATATATTAGGAATATTATCAAGGAAAAAAAAATTCAAAATTCAAAATTTGGAATTCAATTTCAAGGAAATAATGAATTGAATTTAGATTTTCAATGTGTTTTCCTTATTTACCTTAAAGGGTAAAATCGACACAACAAAAAAGTAATAAATTTCAAAGGACCTACATCTAAAACCAAAAACACGAGGACTAGACCCAATAACAGCTAATCGTTTTGGACCTAGATCTAAGAACCCCAAAAAAATATCATGCCATCGTTATCAAAATGATGTAAATTGATAACATCTTATTAAAAGTGTGGATATTCAATCATTGTCCATATTCATGATGATGGCATTTGTATAGAAATCTTGCAATATGGCAATATCAATGCACCATCTTTTGTCTTAATTCCTCTTTTACGTTATGATAGAGGAGGCCATAGGAGATGCCAGACTGCAGCCCATATATTCTTTACAAAATTAACACACTCGGGTGAAGTTAGCTGTAATACAATTGTACCTGGTTCCTTCTTTAACCAAAACGACAGAATTAAACAGTTAATTAATTAGTACACAAAATTGAAATGCATCCAGCTCAACTGAAAACTCCAAAAAAAAAATACTGCAGCTGTCTTGCATATTGTATCTGGTGAACAAAATGGGTGTCTCTAAACTTTACGAATATTTGCGTACTTAATATAATAGTTTGTGATTAATATAAATAGTTTGTAAGTAATTACACATATTCGGACTTCAAACGATAGAGAGACATGTAGGACCTTGAAAGCAAAGTTGAGAAAAAATTGAGGAACTGGGACAGAAGACATAGGCAGAGAGACTACAGTGGGGGACGGAGCATCCTAGAAAGATGCTTTCTTTCTCAAAGGTTGTAGATGATAACCATAAACCGTATAGTGTTGCTCCTCTTTATGTTGAGGAGTGGGGGCCTTCTGGTTTTTTCTTTTCCTGATCTGCATATATAGGCAATAAAACAGTAATCATGCATGGGTCCTTGAGAAGCAACAGGGAGGGGAACTGGCATCCAATTTAGCTTTTGTTCTTTCATCCATTTAGGCAGGCAGGTATTTGTTTTCTCTCTTTTCTAATGCAATGCTTGCTTGCCACAACTAGTATTCTATGGCTACTTATTCATCATTATGCCTCTGCATTTATTCTTCTATTTCCCATCTTTATTTCTCTCCCTATTTTCTTCTACAATTATAGAAAAAGATAGATACTTTCCGGCCCAAACTAATTTATAACTCCATAATCGATGAAGATCCCAATGTTTAATATAGGTGTGATGGTCGTACAATATATCCCACAAGGGAAAGTATCTTTTTTTTTAGTGCGAATAACAGTTTACCAAGTGTAAGCAAATTATAAGCATAAATTGCCTATTTGGCAAAGCTCTTTTTACACGGTTAACACGGTTGCTTTGTTAATTAATCTCAACGAAAGAGATTAACAAGCTATACTTTTCTGCGTGGAGCTGGCAAAGTATATATATATAGATAGAATAAAGTCATGTTAAAATTCTGTGAAATTGAGTGCCCACGAATTAAGGACTTTCAGAATTGGTCCTGTTTACTCCTTAAATCTTAATCATGTTTCGCATGCGTGTGTGTTATATCATTGTCCGCAGTATAAGATGCTTCTCATATGCGTATTAGTTTGTGGTCTCAACAATTTTTCTTTTTTAGAAACAACCAAACACACACAAATACATAGAGTGTTGGAGAAGGGATTGAAAACAAAAAGGAGAAAAAGAAAGACTGATAGATAGGGCTTGCTAGTTCTTTGAAGAAAAGGGCCATCACAAATTGAAAAGACAAGGTACAAGGTTGAAATATATCTAAATGGAACGTTGGTGGAATTGATATTTCAACCATGAACCCTAATCTCAAAATCCCTCCTATTTAACAAAAGACGTATTAATGTAGTGATTTGGAGCAATTTCTCCCCCAGGAAAGGTTCTAGGTTCGAGAGTACTAGCATCTTTATAGTGTGTATGTGAGTTTAATATATTATCGTACCTCTCAATAGAAAAATATCTTAAACATAAAAACTTAAAAATAAAAATCTCCTCCTATATATGGATAAGTATGAAGCTTGTAGTAACGTTTCTTTAATTACGGCAGTGAAAACGGTAAACTTCCATATAGTGGGTTTAGAGTGGAAGTGAAGTCCAAGTTTATATAGGATGCAATTCTGAGAGAAAAGCAAGGCAAGTCTGGTAAGAAAGCTCCCTCTTTTATAATAGTGTAGTTTAGGGCATTTTTAACATTAACAATGTTAATTAATTAAGCACATTTCGTGTTAACTCCCTTGAATCATTGACATTAGCTTTTAAAAAAAAAGCACAAAATAATACACAAAAATACCATATATGTTGACTAGCATGTAAAAAAACTATGTAGTTGTTGGTGAATGGTGACTGATAATCACATCACCAAAGTTTGTTTTGTTCGGTGGGCTCAAAGCAATCATAATTAGTATGTTAAAAAAAATTAGGGATTGGGGTGGGAGGGAGTTGGTTTGGTCCGATATCATTGCATATAAAACAAGGCAAGATTTTGAATGACTTGAGATTAACTTAAAGAGAGTTGGAGTTACTAAGCATAAAGGAGGTTGATTGTCCTTTTTCACTTTTGTAAGATTCAAAGTTAGCTAAGCTAGCCTTGTAAATCACTTTGCTAATCAGCACATTGTTTGGTGACTTTTCCTTCATAATTTCACCTTCTTTTTTAAGGAAAATACTGTAAACTCAATTTATCAATAGCTAAAATGTGGTTAAAAAAAGACAAGGAAAAAGGAGCAAGCTTATGATAACACCCACCTGGAACCCAATAGAAAGTAGAACAAAACCTTTAATGAGTGGCAAAGTGTTGAAAGCTCCTAATATTTTAATCTAATGTGTATCTTCGTCATCCTTCTCAATAATTGACATGTGTAATGTATAATCATAGTTAATTATTTGCTTTGTATTTGTGGAATTATGGTTATGCTTATGAACACGTATTAAGTGTTGACTAGAATGATAATATACACAATGAGTTAAAGTGATGAGGAAAAATGCCCCATATATATTCAAGTTTTGTCATAATAATTTCATTATTTGGTTCGGCCAAAAATTCATAAAATTGAAAATATTATGACTTCATTATCGTGCGTGTGTTTGAGAAGAAGATTTTATTTATAGAAATCAAGAAACTCTGCAGTTTCCATGTTTGGTCAACTAAAACGCTCAATTTTTAATACCAACGTTGAAGAAAGGAATTGCGTAACGTCTCTTCGAAGATTCATATTCCTCTACATTCGTATCTCCAATTTTGTTTCCTTTTTTCCTCTTTTACGCACTGCCCTCGTGGCGTGCAAACTAAGCCCATAAACTCGCCGCCACGTGTACAAAGCCCACTAGCGCAATTCACTCACCAGTCACCATTCTCATGTGATTTACCAAAATACCCCTATTTACCCTCGTACTACAAGTCAAGTCCTAACCCCGCTTCTAATTATAGTATTTTGAGTTAATTAGAAATTTTAAAATGAGCCCCATTCCCCAAACCCCACAGCGTGTACCCAATTAACCTTAAAAATAAAAATAAAAATAAAATACAAAAAAAAAACGAAAAAGAAATATTTATTTAAATATGGTCTGAGGCAAAGCCCAAACACGGGTGCCTAGTACGACAGTTATGCTCCCAAATCTCGGCTAAACAACTTCTTTCTCTCGCCGGTTTAGTCGTAACGGTCATATATCCCCAGAATCCAAATTCATCCGATCACTCTCTAAAAGCACACACATAAAAAGCGCCTCCCCCAGAAGCCTCTCTCTCTCTCTCTCTCTCTCTCTCTCTCTCTCTCTCTCACTCCGCGACTTCACTTTCTCTGTTTTGTAATTTTATTTCATTTTACGATTTCTTGTTTCCTCACAGAAGTGAGCGCCGGTGAACACGCAGGGGCGGTTGAAGGTTTTGCTTTTGCCGGAAGATTAGGGTTTTGGAGGATGAGATTTGAATGGAATTTTGAGTTTTTGCGATGGTAGCTGCTGTTTCTACGACATTGAACCCCAAAGCCGCTTCCCAAGGAGGTCGTCCCCGAACCGCTACAAGGCCTCCGCTTCTGCCCTCCGACCCCGAAAATGGTGTCGTCGTTCCTCGCCGGCTCAAAGCTCGAGAGGTCACTTCTCGGTACATGTCGTCTTCTTCTTCCTCCTCTTCCTCTACTTGTTCGAACACAAGACGATGTCCATCGCCGTTGCCTTCCAGAACTGGCGTTTCTTCGGCGACGGCGACGCCGATGCCGTCGTCTCAGTCCGTGAAGCGCTCGCAATCTGTTGAGAGGAGGAGAGCAGTTACGCCGCGCCCTAGTTCTTTGGATATGAGGATCGGGAATGGCGGCGAAATGTCTGCGGCTCAGAAGCTCTTGTTCACTTCAACGAGGAGCTTAGCGGTTTCGTTTCAAGGCGAGTCCTATTCGCTCCAGGTGAGTAAAGTGAAGCCGACGCCGTCTCCGAGTACAAGGAAAGGCACGCCGGAGAGGAGGAAGGCGACGACGCCGTTTCGAGCGGATCAGAGTGAGAATTCGAAGCCGACAGAGCAGCAGCGATGGCCTGCGAGGTTAAGACAACCGAATTGTATGACTAGGAGCTTGGATTGTACGGATGAGAGGAGGAGGATGAGTGGATCTGGCGCCAATGTGGTTAGGGCGTTACAGAATTCGATGGTGGATGATGTTGATGGGAGATTGAGGTCTAATTCGTGCAATTTAGGTTCAGTGAAAGCTACTGAGACTGTTGATGATGGCAATTCAGCTACTACACAGTCTGAACCTGTGGCTTGTTCCGATACTGATAGTGTGTCTTCTGGTAGTACTAATTCAGGACCACACGAGAGCAATGGCCATGGTGGTGCTGTACAAGGGCCACGGCCTAGAGGGATAGTGGTGCCAGCGAGGTTTTGGCAAGAGACTAACAATCGATTACGCCGCCAATCAGAGTCTAAGGCTATTGGAGCTGGAGCAAGAACTATGGGCTCTCCTAAGATTGCTGAGGCAAATAGGTTATCTATTGATAGTCCCGCGTCATCTCCTCGAGGTGTTGTGAATAGCAGGGGACAGTTATCCCCTATTCGTGGGACAGCTCGGCCTGCATCGCCAAGTAAGCTCAGCAGGTCATTGATGACCTCTTCGCCGATGAGGGGAGTGAGCCCTTCTCGAGTGAGGAATGGAGTGGCTGCTACTCCGGGTAATAATTTGAGCAACACGCCCTCTATTTTAAGTTTTGCTGCTGATGTTCGAAGAGGGAAGGTTGGAGAGAATCGGATAGTTGATGCACATGTGGTGAGGCTCTTGCATAACCGGCTCTTGCAGTGGCGTTTTGTAAATGCTAGAGCTAATGCCTCCCTAGCTGCCCAGAGGTCCAATGCAGAGGTATGGCTACTGGACTTAATGCTCACTCATTGTATTCAATGTACAGCTAATTCGTTTTGGTTATCACGCATGGCATAAATTTGGTTTTGTTAAATATTTTCTTCTCTCTATGAGCTTTGTTCTTGTATGGGAATCTTCGACTGCTTTTCTGCTCCTTTTCTTAATTGATCACCTTTACACTTCTCTTGACTGCAGAGTTTATTCATCATAAATTTAAGTTTCAATTCAGGTTTTGGTCACTTTATATTATGCCATGGCATCCCTTTCAGTTTTTTCTCCTCAAATGCTCCAACTTGGATATTGATGTGCAAAAGGAAAATGTGGATAGCATTGCGTATTTTGTAAAATCTTGAATTGCAACTTGGGGGCGAGATGGTGCATTGAATTTGGATGTTCATAGGAGAACAATAGGCTTTATTTAGGACTATGCTTGCGAATACATGCTAGTTTTATTCTTTTTCCCATTTTGACTATCAACATATAACTCGTTGTTGGTCAAGCATCTCTTACTGTGCTCATGCTTGCACTTGGATGTTCTGCACACTCCAGACAGCCTTTTATAAGTCTTAGAAATGGATGCTCAGATGACCTGCATAATTTATTATCATGGACTTATCGGAGTTATGTAGACTTTGTTCCTGTTTACATGTTTCTTTTATTATACTAGCCCCCACCTGCATGTTCTACGGATGTTGGAGATGGAACTTTTATTATATAAATTCGGTTTTCAGAACGTGGGATGAAGAGCACATTTTATGTGGTTGTGGGTAGTTACCACTCATTAAAAATTCTTGGGTTAAAAAGGATTCAAAAGTATAATAAATAGTTTTTATTGCTGAAACTTTTCTGTTTGCAAACATGTTTGAAATAAATATTGAATAAGTGAGGGATGTATGATATCAGGATTGACTGCTTCCCTTACTTTGTTATTGGTGTTAAAATATTTCCATTCCAATAAATCAGTCCTTAACTCTAATTTTTGTTGTTTAAAATTCCTGCTTTCCATCAGAGAAGCCTCTATAATGCGTGGGTAACAAGTTCAAAACTTCGCGAATCAGTTAGAGCAAAACGGATAGAGTTACAAATGCTGAGGCAAAATTTGAAACTAACATCCATCCTCAAGGGGCAAGTAAGACCTCTCACTACATTCTGCTTCTATTTCTTGTCAATATTTGGCCTGGTTTTGCATGGATTTCATGTTCATTGTCCTGTGAGTGATTTATTGAAATTCTATCTTTTGTTCTATAATTTTCACTAATTGAAGTTGTACCTGCTCCTTGAAGGTAATTTGATGCTATTTTTCGTGCATTTAATTCTGATTTTACTCTTCTTGACTGAGCTTGCGACTGAAATTATTTAGAGGAATAAGTTATCTTCATAGTCTTTTTGTACTACCCAATATCTGTCATTGTATTGAAAGTTGATCTGCAATTGCTTTACTGTGCTGCTTAAGAATGATTCTCTGATTCTCCGTTGTGAGATATTCTCTTTGTTATGTTATATGCTAGAAGGCAAGAATTGCTTTTGCAGAAAAAGGTTTCTTGGCAATGTATTTTACTGACTTCTGAGTTTAATCCTATATTTCTTGACGAGTGCAGATGATATATTTGGAAGAGTTATCACTTATGGATCGGGATTACTCTAATTCTTTGTCAGGGGCCACCGAAGCTTTAAAGGCTAGCACACTCCGCCTTCCAGTTGTTGGAGGGGCAAGGGTATGTGCCTCTCTTATACCTCTTTGTTTACCTGGTTCCTTGTATACAGTGAGAGCTCATTGCCCAATAATCTGTCATTGTCTGGTTCTTCATTGCTACAGGCTGATGTCTACAATGTGAAGGACGCTATTTCTTCAGCAGTTGATGTGATGCAAGCAATGGCATCATCAATATGCTTATTGTTATCGAAGGTGACATTTGTTCTCCATTGGAATCCCTGCCCAGTTTTTTGGTTGTTGTATATCTATACCTGTCTGAGGATCTGGATAAAGGGCGGGTAGGTTGTTACCATGAGTACAAGGCTACCTTTAAAACATGGTTATTATGGGAACTACAAATAAAGGTCATGTTTGTAGTAAGTGGTGGTAGTAGATAGATAATACGTGTGGGTTACAGAGGGAGATGGTTGACCTACTGTGGCTGTAGATACAACCGACCAAGTTTAGTATTTCAAAATTTCCTGAGTCTGCTGCCTTTTTTAGTAGAATACATAGTAGTATCAAGGACAAATGACAATTAAGCAATCCTTTGGGAGCAAAAAGGTATTCCATAGGTTTTAATTTATAACAATGGAGTGATTTATATGTCAATGTTTAACATCACTCCTGGTTTGGATGTGAGATTGGCAAATGATTACGTCCAGTAACAATGCGTTAACCCCTAGCTAACCAACTATTGAACTTCCTGCTTAAAGTTTTGTTTTTCCATTGGTCTAATACCATTTGTAATTGATAGGTTGGGGATGTGAACTCTTTGGTGGCTGAACTTGCAAATGTAACTGCAAAGGAGCATGATTTGCTTGGTCAGTGCAGAGATCTATTGTCAACAGTTGCAGCCATGCAGGTAAATTAATGTTGTATTTGGTTTCAGTTTCAATACCTAACATATTTGAATTTTGCCTACGATTCTACCATGAGATTAAACTGACCCTTACACAAGTTACTCCAGAACAAATTCCTGCACTGTGTGATCTGTACTGTTGATTTTATGAAAAGGCAAAATGATAGGTTTGACAATAAAATGAGACGTCATTGGTGCTGATACAGTTGTGTGTGGTTTATAATACTGCATATTGGCCATCTTTCAGATTCCTCCTGTCCTCATTTCTATCCACTTGATTTAAAAACTATCAGATAGAAGAATATAATCCAGATTTTCAGCATTATTCCTTGTACTGAGTTTGAAACCTTTCCGATCCCAACCAATGATGAAACCTGCTTCATAATCGAAACTCCTTCCTCAATTTTAATGTCTAAAGATACTTAAAAAACCCTGAAATTTGGCCCAATTGTGGGGGAGGGGGGGGAAGTGTAATTTATCATCTCTCTCTCTCTTTCTCATAGTTTTAACTTATCTGCAAAAATTGCTTCTTAAGTTGTTTTTTTTTAATGAGCAGGTGGAGGAATGTAGCCTGAGAACGCATATTTTACAAGAAAAACGTGTACCTGATAGCCTCACAGCCGAAGTGTAAAGCTTTATCGTATGACTGCCTAAACAGCTAACACCACATCAGATTCTTTTTTCCTTTTGCACAATTTTACCTTCGAATCCGTGAAGCCGAAGCGATAACAAGACACAGACTAGAATGGTTGGTTGTGACTCGTGGGTGGCTTATGAAAGATGGGTCATAGTGCTAAAATTGGGCCTGTGTTACGTGCATAATAGATGATAGCAGGAAATTGTGTTGTCGATATCAAATTAATTTGTATACCTTTTACTTTATCCATAAGTCAAGAGGAATATGTGTGTAAATATGTCTAGCTGATGCTTCTAATTTCTTTTTTCTTTGCTTAATTTAGTTGTGTCTGCAAGTTATGTTTATATGTGGGTGTTAATTGTTACAAATTACAATTGCTTTCTGCTTACTTACGTTACTCCCCATCTTTCCTTCCTAGAATATCATGGGCTTATATGTGGGTTCCACTCCATGGTCCATTTCTATTGTCCAAAAAACCATGACCCATTTCTACCTAATCAGATTCTTTAAAAATCTCAGCTCTCTGAAGAACAAGATTTTATACCTTTATCTTACGTGTACCTCGTTCTAATACCACTTGAGCTGAAGACCTCACTCTATAATAATTTGAGTTTTGAGACTCCTGGCATGATATTTCAGTACTTAAAAGTGATGCGTTAGGAGACGTGTCGTCGCGAGAGATTTCCAACATTAAAAGAGATTTGAAGTTCGAATTTCTTATTTTGTTTGTTAATCAAAGTTAGAATATGTCATAGAGGAAAATGAGACAAGCTTACCTTATAAACCATTCGTAGCATAACATATCTATATAAGAATGCAGATTATATACATAATCCCTCACTGCCGCTTTTCATCTCTCGTCATTTACCTTTTCTTTCTTTTTACCGAAAAAGAAAAAAGCAAGTGAACAGAAAAAAGATAAACAAGTTGTAGTTCTAAGATGACACAAGTTTGTCTGCCTCTGTGTCTGTGGTATGCAAATGCAATGGAAGCATGGGAGAGGAATAGTCCAAGTGTATGAGTAGGACCCACAGCATCTTGAGACTTGAGAGACGCGGCGACGCGAACGGATTAGAACAAGTCTTCTTCTTCTTCTATGCTTCAATGGATGAATTGTATATGCGTGTGTCCTTTTTCCAGTGTTAGCTTTTCGGTGAAAAAAGAACCACCAGAACAATTATAAAAATAATACTAAAATAGGTGGTGATGCCGTGGAACCCACTTCCGATGGAGGAGGACTGTGTCCTTGGATGGGGCTGACGTGCACCGCACCATTTCTAGCTTTTTCTAAATCTTACAATATACGGAGAGACCTTTGAATTGGGACCCACTTTTTCCCACTTGATTTGATATCCATCCATCTATCGATCCCCCTTTCGGTTCCTACCCTCTCCTCTCTTCTCCACATGCCTTCAATTCAATTAATTCCATATGCCTTATATTTCATGTGCCCTTCACCTTGTATTTGTATTTGCTTTTGTCTTTGACTTTGTCTTACCTCTAATAATTTCCAGGTTCTAGCCGGAAAAAGGCATATAGTCTATGATTATGTTCATAAAATACAACAAAACCTGCCTTAGTTATCGCTTATTTACATTATCATTATAATTAGGAAACTATATGCATTGGCTTTTGGCTATGGGAGAATATGTGTGCACCCTAAGAAAAAAAGAAAGAAACTCATAATGAGGTTCAATCAATTATCAATATCAGTTGGATCCAGGACTTTTTATTAGGGATATTCATTATTATACCCAACATAGGAGCTTAAATTATATATTTAAAAAAAAAAAAACCATATATGAAATGGACTTTAGAAACACACCCAAAGGCCATTTACAATATAACAAAAAAACTTTAACTTCTTTTAAATTACAAAACTGCCATTAATTTCTTAAAACAAACTCAATCCCAAAACCTTATAAAAAAAAGCTCAAAACACTCAATAGGGCATCAAAGTAATTTAATAATCAAAATTAAATTCAATAGAGCCAAGAATGGTTATTTGACTAAATATCTCTTTTTATTAACATTACTGGGACAGTTTGGCAGTTTCCATGCTTTAATTAAAAGATTAAACTGAACCGGATACGTAGCCATTTGCATGTCGTCTTTTCTGTATTATTTTTAGATCCTAATTAAGCTCATCACTAATTATATATATATCTCCAACTGCATGCTCATAAGTCAGATGCATTTTTTTTCTAAATTATATATACATCATACATGCATACAAAATTACAAATAAATTAAATTACATGCGTCATCAACAACGTAAGCATTTTTTCTAATATATTTTGGAAATTCATGTTGTTTATATACTTGTTCAAGCCACATGTTTTCCAAGTCGAAAAATGTCCAACAACCAACCCATTACCCATTGGGAATAAAAGAAGGTTAATGTCTCACGAGTATAAAACCATAATCAAAATAATTACATAATAATTTATCGTATAACTGAATTGTTGTGACGACATTTCAAATTAATCACGCATTATTATATAATAAAATTAAAACACGTCATAATGTGCTATTAAATTGGAATACCGGTATGGCTTGACGAAAGTAAATTTATATCACAGTCTACAGCAAACCAAGGAGATGAGAAATGAAAATCAAACATATTTTCCACTTTGTCTCATCATCAGCTTGAGACGGCTAGCTGCTGCATGTCCTCTAAAACATAGAAGATGTACGGCCAGGACAACCCCATTCAAAAGCTGCGTCCCTAAACGACAATTGTCACACGTCATCGTCATCATCATTATCAACAACAACTCCTCCCAACCGAAACAAAAATAAAATAAAATATTTATAAATAAAAAAAACCAAATGCTTCGCCGGAAAATTCAACAAAATTGATCGGCTCCGATTATCATTTTACCTCGTAATACATTATTCGCTGATCACTTCTAATCTCTCTCTCTCATATATTAATTAATTTATTAATCGTACTCAGACAAAAAGGTTCAAAACCTTGCGATCCTTGAGACCACCGCCGCGTTCAAAGCTCGTCGTCGACGTCATCACCGACTCTTCCGAACTAAACGACACCGTATCCCTTCGCCGCTTCTCCACTGCAGTACTCACACAGCTGCTGCTCCTCATTCCTCTGCCTCTTCCTCCTTCTCCCGCCGAGAGATTCGGCTTCAGAGAGAAACCGGCATCGAACGGTTGGATTCGCTCCGCGTCGTAGTACGCGGACGGTACGGATGGATAGTAGAGGTTTTGCAGCGTGCATGCGCCTCTACTGGACGTCTCGGAAGATTCGTGGAGGCTCGGCGTGAAAACCGCCGTCAACGGCCTCAAAACGCCGCCGGACAAGACCGTCTCGACCGCGGATTGGCAAACGTGCCAGTTCCCGCTCGATAGAAGCCCCACCGCTCCATTGACCGGGTTGACCGTACGACCGCACGCTTCGAACAGCAGAGACTGAAACAGAGCTGAGAAAAGGAAGGGAAAAAAAAGGTAGATTGTTAATTAGTTGTTGAAATTCGATATTTCTTTTATTTATTTATTGGAATAAATTGTGTTTATTACCGGGGCGCTGAGGTTCGGGGACGGCGGAGATGAAGGAGAGGAGGTCGCTGCGGCCGAAGAACTTGGCGAGGAAGAGAGTGGCGTTGCCTTGGGCTTCGGGAGAGTCGATCGCCTGCAGGCACGACCTCAGTATGCACGTCTCGCTGCACCCCTTTCGGAGAACACGGCATCCGTTGCAGCTCATCTCCACCGTCCGTTTGATCTCCCCCAAAATTAATATTAAAAGAAAGAAAAAAAGAGAGGTCAGTTAACTTATCAATCACTCTCTCAGTTGAAACTTGCAACAATTTTATGATGTTAAATTGGTTTGTTGAGGGAGGTGGTGTTGCTCACTGGAAGGAAGCAGAAGAAGAAACTAGAGAGAGAGAGGGTGAGAGTGAGAGAGGGTCACTAGCTAGTAAATAGACCAGTGTGTTTTAATTAAGTTTAAGGGGCTTTAGGCTAAACTATGGTTGAGTTTAAGCGTTTGTGGTTTTTGACGGTGGAATTGGAGTTGAAGGGACCCCACACAGGGTGGGATTGTCTTGTCGACGAGGAGAAAGGGGAATATATCTTCCAAACTCTGGGCGAGACAGAGCGGCTCCGTGTTTCCGCTGTTTGGACCTCGATCCCACCGTTGGATCGCAGGCTTTTCCAGATTTCAACCGTTAGATCAGCCTATCCTTTTTAACTTGGTTTGGTGGGTTTTTGGATGTATTGGGTTTTGGTTGGGTTGGGTTGGGTTGGGTGCTAAATTGCGAACTCAGCGCAGCTTTGAAGGTAGAGTTTGAGAGACAATGCGAGTTCCAATGAGTATTGCATGATGACTAATCTTATCGCACTGTTTTTTATATTTTAGTCCCTCGGTTTTAGCCTCGTGACAAAAATAACCATTGTTTATTCAAATTGGAAACTTTATGCTATAACCCGAAAAACAAAAAACAACTTCTAAATGGTGAAGGATTGGGCCTGGCTTACCCATGTTTGCAAGTTTGAGCTGGAGGAGTCTTTGCTCCATCCAAAATTTGTGTAATGGGCTGAGCTTTGAACCTTGTTATCTGTCAGTCATTATCAGAAGGGCTGGATCAATTTTACTCACTGGCCCACAAATTTCAGTGTTCTTAATTCTATTTTGCTGGGTTTTCTCCTCCACATAAGAACAGATTGCTGGGTCGGGTTGGGCTAGACAATCTTCTTTTGTTTTTGAAGGATACACAATCATAGTCCTTCGGTTGGGCGTGATACAATTTGTACACTCCATGTAATATAAGGAACCGTATTCGACCAGGTCTTTCTTTACATTCTTAATTATTGTTGTTTACCATGAAAGTTTATATTACCCTATTTGAATTCACAATTCACTTAAAAACTCCGTCAAAAGCGCTAACGTGACTTCTACATTGTAGAAAATTAAAGGGGGTAATGGAAGAGTCACATTATCAATTTGAACTTACTTATTCACGGATTGGACTATATAAAGCAAAACGATACGGAAAACAAGGTGAGTAAGTCAATGTGGAAGTTGATCATATGTTCACGGCCAATAGTTTGATTAAGCTCCCTTTATATTCTATGTTTTGTTTTCATTGCGGCAGACAGTAATGCTTGTAGCAGTCCTAATTTACCTTAGTAGACTACAACTACCACAATGACATCTTCTATCTTGTTTAGTTAGTGATTACATGTAAGAAAGAAGAAAACGAAAAAAAGGATTATAACTTTTGGTCATTTTCCATAACTTATTGTATATTCCGAATTTCTTTGCTTTCGATGTCACTAGCTCTATATGCTAGAAATTAGAATTACCTGGTGAAATACACCTCACCCACATACACATAGAGAGAGAGAGAGAGAGAGAGAGATGGAATTAAATAAAAGAAGATTAGATTGTTGGAACTCGGAGGAGGTTCATTTCATAAGTGGGGAAGCATTTTTGGTGGTGGCTATAGAAGCCATGTGTCATCTGAAAATTGAAAGATCCATCTAATTGCAGCCAATGTGAGTTGGGCAACAAGAAGAAGAAGAGACTTTCTCAACTATGCTGAAATGGTCACAACCCACTACATCAGTGGTCCAGCCCCAAAGTTATAAATTTAAAAAAAAAAAGTGCAAGGTAACAATGCTAGTTGTTTTCTCACAACTTGGTAATTTTTCGGTGTGATGGTAAACACCACTCGAAAGGAACGGAGGCAGGTCAGGGGAGAGTGTTGAGATATTTGTTTGGTGTGCTCTACTGCCTACCAAACAAGAACTCCCTCCAAAAAGTCTACCCGTACGGTACAGTCATCGAATAATACAAAGAACCTTGCCCGAAGAAGCTTCTTGGAAGAATAGATGGTTTGGCAGTTTGAATGTTGTTTAGGTACAAACTGGGCTAATTTTCTTCCCCGAAATTTGACCCAGCACATCATACACCCAACAGGTTTAATAATTACCATACGCATGCATGACATGTCGGTCATCGGCCGACGTATGAATATGAAATACGTATGAATATGAAATCGAAGTTTATCAGGCCAAAATATAAAATTAGTTAGTTAAGAAAACGCATTATTGATTCGGTAGGCATAGTTTCGTTGTTATATTAAGATAGACTCAAATGTGGGCTGCTACGAACAAGGAAGGGGGGGGTCTACTTGGCTCTAGTTGCCTAGTTGGTTAGCCGACCAACTAATAAATCATCTGCCTATAGCTCTAGTAGCCTTTAGCTACCAGATTATTAAATCAAATAAAAGTCTTCTCGTGTGATGAAGTGGACATGTATTAATTGGAAAAACTAAATTAGACTTGTTGCACATGAAATATAGGCACTTTGCTAGTCTAGTCTAATCCTCGCTAACAAAGCAAAAACCGTGTTGTTGTGGGGAAGAAGAGAAGATAAGAGCCATAAGAGTTTGGGGGGTCCGGTGATAGAGCTATATGAACTTTTATGTGCATTCGCCCTAAACAAAACAAAGTTTAAATTATTAATTTGCATTGGCAAATGTTAAGAAGTGGGATATATAGTGCGAAAACAAAGACTTTGCAAATTGCAACCCCACGCGGGTTTACACTTATTTTTCCAAGTCTAGTTATAGTTGACCGCGTAGAGTTGTTAATTAGTTATTATTTTTGGAAAATGAAGATTGAAATTACACGCAAATGCTACTTGTCGTATCGATATTCTTCTGGAGAGCTTCCTCCCTCCCCCCCCCCCCCCCCCTGTTTAAAGCAGACTAGTTTATTTGCCTTGACCCTTCCTCTTCCCTTAGCTTACAAGGATTTGGATTAATCTAGAAGAATATTGAAGGCTCTTTTTTCGTCTCTTTTTAGCTGTTGACTAGTTCTGTTTTATAAATAAAAGTCAAAGAGGCATTCGCCATTCATGAATCATGATACTTTGGAATGTGCCAGATCCCGCCACACCCAGAAGACAGAAACTGGAAATGAATATTTAATATAATATATGCCCAGAAGAATGTGGCCAAGTTGCTCACTTGCAATTTGCAGTTATAACATGAAACAAACAATCATTCCCAGCCCAGCTGCCTTAACTAACATGCCCAATTTTATATTACATTTTTTTATTATATAAATTTATTGACCGCAACAAGCAACAAGAACATTGCTTGATTGATGAACATGGTATGGTAAACGCCTCACGCCATTGCATTTGATGGCGGTGGTCGTGGCAGTTTAGGTGGCCTTTTTTAACCACAACAGGTGTCATCCAAATCGAGTTCCACACGCGAACACCACCAAAACTATCTTCTTTCTTATCCGATCCACCACAATTCCTTCATCGCTAAACAAAACATCGCCCATCCCCCTCTCCCTCTCCTTGACGACTTTGATCTCATCCATCCTTGTCACTTGCCACTCGCCACTCGCCACCTTCCCACGTCATTATTATTATTATTATTAATTACAAATTTTACATAAATTCAAAAAGGAAATTAGGAAAATTAGCCGACATGCATTTACGCGTGAACCTCATTGGACTGTAGCTGGATGGTGATCACTATCATTTAGCTCACTATACACTATATACTAGTGTAGTGACTCTGTGTATAATATTTTTACAGTTACATAAACACGCTCTCTGCCCCTTCTCTCTCTCTCTCTCTCTCTCTCTCTCTCTGCGCTTTTCCAATGTTACCAGAACATGCGCAAGTGGTGGCCTCTGCCACCCAACTCACGGCGACTCGGTTTTGCCAACTCATCATGACGATCCCAATTCCTTAAAAGAGAAACTTAAGAAGGAAGCAATATATTGCGACAAATTAATGGGAATTTAATTTAATCTTCAGGACAAATTCTTTGGGAGAAAAAATGAATTGAATTTCCAAATTTCCAATACTACATCAACAGCTTGTTTGTACAAGGATATCAAAAAATGAACATATTTCAAACCCAGAAAGAAAAATTAAAGAAATACACGCTAGAATTAATTCCAATATTAATGCCTGCCTAAAGAAACTCCTCATCAGAGTCGGAGTCTCTTCTAATTTTGGGAAATCTCCAGTTTGGGCTTCATGATCGTCAATATCCTGGGCTTCTTCGCCGGGTGAGGGCTCTCCACCTCGTCGTCGCCGCACAAGAAGAAATCGCGAGAGAACTCGGGCAGCGCGGGCATGTTCAGGTCAAAGGTCTCGCGGTGGCCGTGGCTCACCGCCTGGTGGGAAGTGGACCCCACTCCCTCCGAGGATGTCACTGCGCTCGTTGTGGTGGCCGTGGCCGTCGCTGTGGCTGTGGCTGTGGAGGCGCCGACGCCGCCTTCGTAGTGGCAGCGCTTGTGCCCGCCCAAGGCCTGGCCGGTGGGAAAGGACTTGTGGCAGATGGAGCACTCGTGGGTCCTACCGGAAGCGGTGACAGTGGTGGTGCCCGAAGTGGTGGTGTTTGATGAAGTGGAAGGGCCTTCGGCGGCCGATCCAGCGGCGCCTTTTCTGTGGCTGGCCTTGTGCCCTCCGAGGGCTTGGTAAGAAGGGAAGGCCTTGTTGCAAACAGAGCACTTGTAACTCAGCTTCGCAGGCTGTGCTGACGTGGACGGCTCCTGATGTGAGGCGTTAGAAGGGGATAGGGTGATCATGTGGTGTGAGGTGGCGGAGTTTGTTGCCGTAGTGGCGGTTGCGGTGGTGGCGGAAGCGGTGCTTCCAGAACCGCTGCGAGCGAGCATGATGAGGCAGAGAGCGAGGTACTCCTCCTCGGTGGTAGGGCTGTCTAGGCGTGGACGCTTGGAACGCTTGCGTTTGGTCCAGGGCTCGACATAGTTGATTTTACTGGCGGCCTCTTCGAAGCGGAAAGGAGAGGCCCCTGCGGTTGTTGGAGAGTTGAGAGCTTGGAGAGCCATGGGATGAGCAATTGAGTGTTTGCTTGTGGTGTTGGCTAACTGGAGGAGGTCCAGAATTTTTGAGAAACTTGAAAGAGTGTTTGTTTTGGTTTGGTACTTGGTACTTGGTACGAGAGAGAGAGAGAGAGAGAGAGAGAGAATGGAAATGAGATTTGAAAGTTTAGAGTTGAGTGAGAGTGAGAATGAGCGATAGGGGGTTTATAAAGGGCAAATGAGGAGAGCGAAGTTGCGTGACAAGTGGTAGGAAAGTAGTAGTGTGTGGACCAAGTGTCCGTATATTCAATTCTTATTTATTTTATTTGGTAAATAAAAAAGAGACTTGAGGGATACGAAATTACCACGTTTAGTTTAACTTAGGAGAAGTCGAGTTTTCTTGCTTGGTGGCCAAGGAGGACTGAAGTCGGTCAAAGAGTGGAACAAGTACTGGTGCCTCCATCTCTATGTGGGCCCACAAATGGGCATGGACGTTTTTAACTTTTTAACTACAAAGACTGAGCGGGCCCTCTTTCCAAAGACGATTTCAAAGTCCACAGCTCTACACACCACCCCTTCTTTGAACACAGACGCGGTCCGGTCCACCTCAATTTACCAATCAAACGGCGTCGTCTCGTGTTTGCGACTTTTCCTTATGCTTTGAATCTGGACCGACCTTTAATCACACGCTGGGTTGGGTGTACAGTTTGGAGAGAATTTGTTGTCCAGTTAGGGTTGGCAACTTTAGAAAAAAAAAAAAACTCAATCAAATCAAACCCCACACACACACACACCGTCACAAGTCCCAAACTTAATTTGGAGTGATTAAGGGCCTAATCACATGGGTTGGTGGTGGAGATTAACTGTGCTTAATAACGAGTGGTGGACAGGGCTTGTGGGGTCTTTTTGTGCAGCCTAATTTTAGGCACACCATTTGTAAGCGTCTGCAAATCTTTGCCCTTAATTGGGGTTCTCCAATCAGATTACCATAAACTATCCCAAATCACACTAGTTAATTCAGCTTCTGATTTTGAACACCACCCGTTATCCTTCCTTATCACACAAACAGGAGATAATTACAAACATAATTGAATATTTCCCATCACAAAATCCACTCGTTTTACCCAATGTGCACACGTTTCTGCAGCCATAATATCCTTAACCACTTTGAATATAACAACTTTGTTTGCACAAACACACAGCCTTTTTAATTCATGGTCACAGTTGGGTACTTCTAGAAAGACCCAGTGATTAGGAGTTCAGTGCCACGTCAGCGTGTGATTAAGCACTGCTGTTCAATTTGTTTTGTTTTCTCTGCTCTTATCTGTTGTTTGACTCTCCTCCGTTAAGAAAGATAGCTTTTGTTGCTAGAAAGTAACACGAACATTATGCGAAGCATCTGGGTTAGTGACATGCTGACTTGCTGCTTCTATTCTATCTTCACTAATAAGATATTTTTAAAAACAAAATTTAACCCTCCACCCCACATAAAACACAAATTTTAATTTTTAATCTCTTGCTTTAATTTCATTACCATTTATAAATTATAACAAACATGCACGGTGATCAAAGGATAAATGTCTTATTAAATGAGATATTTTTGAATGAGATGAGAGTGCAAAAATTAAACATAAAAAAGTGTGGCTTTTGTTCCTTGAAAGAAATGGATGCCTTATCCCCTAAGAATTTTACGTGGACGTGTCTAGGATTCAAAGCCCACACTCCACCTCAGTTCTAAAGGACAAGGAGATGCCATATGGCCTAAAGCCAAAAGCCCCATTTGCTGCCGTTTGGCTTTCGGCCACTGAAATTAAGAAACCACACTCCACCTTTACCAAAACAAAGAAACCACACTCCACTGTACTGAGCCCTACCCTTTCGAGTTTATCTACATTTTGTAGTATTTAATTTCAAAATATCAACGGATCTAGCTCAATGAAAGAGAGTATTAACTTGCAGATTAGAGGATTCATATTTGAATATTCACAACATCATAGTTGTGTGTGTTTGTGTGAGAAAATCCCCTTCCTCAGTAATTTAGACTATCGCTTGCACTCAAACAATTTATTTATATATGAATAATTTGCTTTTTGGCTAAGAAAAAGAAAAGGGACATGGGAAAGCAACGAAGGCAGCGATGACATATGGCGTTCAATTCTTTGAAATTCGAATGTAGCATGTATGCATACGGAGACGTCCAAAAAGGAAGATGCCATTTGCATTTAGCAACTAGTTAAAGAATATTATTAATAATTTTAATATTTGATAAGAAGATGACTGAGCTAGGCATGATGAAATGCAAGAGAAGTGTAGAGAGTGAATGGGTGGAACTCGCAAGGTAAAAAAGGTAGGCACGTGGTGAAGTCATTGCTTACCTACACATGTCGGTTAGTTGATCACGCATCCGAAAGCGGGGTGCTAATTCTCTAATGAATCAGCCATCCGTATAGATAATACAACACACGCGACTTTTAATATTTCAAATGAGAGAAACGGGTGATTTTGAAGCAGCCCCAAAGATACTTCCCCCTAATTATAAGAAACCTAAATGAGAATGAAAAACATGTGAGTTTTAAGTCTCTACTTTGCAATTATTATAAATAAATAAAAACATATTTATTTGGATGAGAATAGTCTCGGATTGGTTGGACTTGGATTGGAAGTATGTGACACTGGGTTTACATTTGGAAGAAGTTAGGAAGGGGGGCCGTTTTGGACACGTTGACTGTGTTGAGATTGAGAGGGGCGATGTTGGTTAATTGTATTGTTGCAAAGGCGGCATGCAGTGGACGATACTTGCTTTACGTCAGTGGGGGCCAAGTGGGTGGTTACCTGGTGGCTGACCTCAGCCAAAGTTGCAATTTTTCACAATACTAAACTCACCTATTGAGTTGATCAATTTTTTTAAAAGAAAACCAGTTGTCAAAAGACCAACCCAGGCCCATGTAATCGAAATTTCAAGCTCCTATAACAGAAACATTGGTACAGTGGGTCGAAAGAATGACTGAATCTAAACATTGGTACCGTCGAGTTTTTCAAGTTCCGTTCAATTTGCGCTCAAACTTAATGTATGATTACCCATTGTTTTTTTCTAAAATCTGCAACACTAACACTTCACGTCACACATTATGCGTGGAGTAGGATAATTTTAGTAATGAACGTAACAAAAGAAAAAGAAGAGCGTGTGAAACATAAAATGAAATATGTACTCCCACTGTCCCACATCAACATTAACATAACATTAGAAGATCTTCTTATTGTGACACCTTAACTTTCTCCATCACAAGCACAACCAATGCACACACTCCACCCTAAAAACCAAAAAACAAAATAAATTATAAAAACGTTATCCAGCAGCATGAATCATGAGGTTTACCAAAAAAAAAAAAAAAGTAATATATTATATAAAAAGGTTAAGAAAAGTGGTGTAAATGTGATCCAGTTTTGCTCCTCTTTTCCAGCTCACAGATTCGAAGCAAAACATGGTAATGGTAGTATGCCTTTCCCACCGCCCACCTCATTGGCTGCTAACAATCGTACGCTTAATTTCACAAAGAGAAAATGAAAAGGAAAAAGGAAAATCAAGAAAAAACAGGTACCATTAATTAGTAGGACCAAAATGCCCATCTGATTGATATGACTGACCATTTACGTCACTTTTGCGATTTCAGTTTCCATCATTTTGGTTTCGCTGAGACCTGAGAGAGAGAGAGAGAGAGAGAGAGAGAGAGTCTCAGTGGGTGGCTTTATCAAGTGGAGGAGTGGCCCATGTTATGTTATTATGATTATGATCCCACAAAGCACCTCTTTTCGTTTCTCCTCAAATTCCTTCGCTTTCTCACCCGCCGTCACCTCTCGCAGTCTCGCAGCTCCGTTTAACAGGTCCCCTTCCTCTGCCGCGCTGTCCTTCATTCGCTTCCCAAATTACCGATCTGCCCTCCCTCCCCCGCGCTCCTCCGGTAAAATACTCACCCTTTATTCTTTTCATTAATAATTGATCTTATTCCTTTTGTGATTGATGGCTAACATTTAAAGCGTCGTAATTGCCAATGAAGAAATACAAATCTCTTTTTTTTTTTTTTTCCCTTTTGTGAAATAAAAACCTCGAAAAGTTTTAAGCAGTGGGCAATTTGGTCAATAATTATTTTACGCGGTTGGTGGGAGGGTATTTTTATTCTTCTCATATAAAACAAAAAACAACAGTGCAATAGTGACTATAACTTCTGAGCCGCTCCCTTTCCGTTGTGTGTGGTTAGTGAGTAAGAGTAAATCAGTGCGAGTTCAAGCAATGGCTGCGGAAGATGGTAAGGACCCTCGTCTTGCTAGAATTTCATCTGCTATCAGAGTCATACCGGACTTCCCCAAGCCAGGTACATGCTGTTTATTCTTCATTTTTTGCATTGATTTTCAACATCTTTGTTTTTGTTTTCTGGTAAGTATGTACACCTGTCTATCCTTTGGTGGGTTTGATCTTTTTTGGGATTTGTACTTGCTATTGGTCCAAATTTTCATCTGGGTACTGGGTGATTTTGGCTTTTATTTTATCTCTGTTCTTGAATGGAGGCTTCTTTGAGTTATGCTTAACTGAGCTTTTTTATGGCAGGGATTTTGTTCCAAGATATAACCACGTTGCTTCTCGATACCAAGGCTTTCAAGGATACCATTGATTTGTTTGTTGAGAGGTACAAAGACAAAGAAATTTCTGTTGTTGCAGGTAATTCAAAAAGTACTCTTTCACTATGGCTAGTTTATATGATTTTTTAGAAAATTTAGTTGGGTTTGAAATGAAACCATATCCAAAGCCCAAGTCTTCAGCATTCTGGCATGGGAGAGTTGTCCCAAAATCACAGTTTAGGCGGTTCTTTCTCTTTCAGTGGCTGTATATACCGAATGCTGGTTGATGTTTATGATCTGAAGTTCTGTTGATGACATAATGCAGGTATTGAAGCTAGAGGCTTTATATTTGGCCCTCCTATTGCATTGGCCATTGGGGCAAAATTTGTGCCTATGAGAAAACCGAATAAGTTGCCCGGTAACATTTGACACCTTTTCCTTTTTCATTCTCCACTTAAACTGCATAAATTTCTGAGCTTTTAGAAGTTTCTCCATAGGAGGAATCCTTGATTAGTTATCGGGACAACAGGATAATTTAATTTTCACTTCAGCTCATTAAATCATCTCTGTCAATGTATTTTACAATATAAATGTTATTTAACTCACAGGCTGGCTTAATCATCTATAAATCTTACATTATGATGCAATATGTTGAACTGATCCAGTTACAGTATTTTTTATAAAAGAATTATTTATTTATTTAAAATGTTTAAAGCCATATGTTGGAGATAGTGCTATTGCCGGTTCTGTTGAGAAATGAGTAACAGGAAATGAGTGGTTATAGTAATTCTGCATCACTCTTGAAGTAATCTTCTCAATAGGAAATTGTAGAAAGGAGTGAAAGTTCACCTGATAACAAATACATAGACGCCAAAACTAGGTTATTCTTGGTCTGAAAATAACGCAACAAATAAATCTCAAGAGCTGGGTTAGATATCTTTATTCCATCAGAAAGTTTGCTTCTTTGCATGCGTAAGTATTGATATTGTAGCTTGTGGCCTTTCTTAACCGCCATTTGTGAAATAAAGCATAAACAGTGTGATTCTTAATGTGCCAAGTTTATTTTACATTTTATTTACACAGCAAATATCTGGTGCTTTCAATAAATTTAGTTCCCAAGATGGCATATAATTCTCATGTTTTGATGGTTCTGCAGGGAAGGTTATTTCTGAAGAGTACTCTTTGGAGTATGGAACAGATATAATGGAGATGCATGTGGGAGCTGTAGAAGCGGGAGAGCGTGCCTTGATCATAGATGACCTCATTGCAACAGGGGGAACCTTGGGTGCTGCACTCAGGCTTCTTGGTAGTATATCAAAACATAAATTTATGTTTAAGTGTTTCTGGACAGAATAATGTTTTCTGTTTTTTTCATATTTGTTCCCATTTTGGCCGGGAATCCAGATAACCCTTCTTGCTTGCAAGACTCACATTTTTGGTTTGTTGTTGCAGAGCGTGTTGGAGTGCATGTGGTTGAGTGTGCCTGTGTGATTGAATTGCCAGGGCTAAAGGTATGACATTGCAAATATGGTGTCAGAAACACCCTTTGATTAGTTGTAGGCTAATTTGATGCTTCCCTACTATCGAGCATTTAGTTGCAGAAGAATTAATAATTATATATGAAGCAGAAGATTTTAAAGATAAAATATTTTTCGCTTGTATAGTTATTGAAACATCACGTTCGTCTGGCTATTGTCTTGCACAGTGTAGAGTCTAGAAATCTTAACCTGGATATATATTTTTCTTATTATGTTTAGTTTTTTCATTAAAGCATTCTTGATGTACTTTTACGGTGGCTTGTTTCAGGGACGGGAGCGATTGGGGGACAAACCATTATTTGTTCTAGTTAATGGAGACGCATGAGCATGGTTAGCAGATTTCAAAAACAACAACTTTATTGTTAGCAGGGGCTTATGGTTGTTGATTATGAAGTGTTTGTTTACATTCGATGACCGAAGAGATGAAAAGAAACTTGGTAGATGTATGTTCTATGTACTAAGAAGAAATAATTTGTTGCTTTTCTATTTTCCCATATGATTTGAACATCAAGTCACCAAAGTAAAATGATCTCAATTATCTCTCATCTCACCCCCTCCATTCTTCCCAAATGCTCTTTCTGTTCTTTTTTTATTTATTCTTTTTGGCCTGAGTTTTCGCGTACTTAATTAGCAATGCAAATTAAATTGGGCAAATCATAAAATAGGGGATATAAAGACCAAGAAACTTCATAGATGAAACAAAGATTAAGGCGTTCGACCCAAAAAAAAAAAACCACAAAGATTAGGGCACTCTTTTGCTGCATTTCTATCATAATTTAATGATGTACAACACTTTGCAGTTTGATGTTTGGAAAAACTGAAGCCACCTCATGTGTCTTCGTTTTTGGTCTGACTGAACACCTCATGCGTTTAATTTAGGTATATAATTTGTATGATTTACAATAGTCAACCAGCCCCGCGTTAGAATATTGTTTTTCCTACATTCTGTCTGACCAAAAAATTGGAACTGGTCCCTTTGTTCCCTTTTAAATTTTAAATTTTAATTATACAAACCAATGAAAATGTTTCTTGCTTTCCATGAAACAATATTTTAATGTTTGGTATCGATAAGAAATAAAAAAATAAACTTTTGAGAGGATGGTTGGCCAAAATTTAATACTTTTAAAAGAAAAAAGTTTGACTCCTTAAAACTGAAGAGGAGTATTTTCACCTTTAATTATCGTGAGATATTTCACTTTTTCTTTAACCAAAAGCATAAACAATATTTCGAACAAAAATAAAATAAAAAGCAAAACAAATTCAGGAGAGAAAATAGTGGCTATCTTCTCTCCTCGTAGACTCCTAGTCAGATTTGTTAAAGTCCAAAATGGCTAATTGGATGGCAGAAGGTATTTTTTAGCCAAAATGTGGAAAAGCATCTCCAAAGGCAATTTATATATAAGTGGCGTGAATGAAAATTTTAGCACTGCAACCAACCAATTGTTTTTTATATAATTGCCGAGTAACCACTGCCTTCATAATTAAGCATTCTGTTTTCATTTTAGTCCTTTCATTTGTGTTGGGTTTTTAGGTTAAAATGAAGGGAGATTTACTAATATACCCAATATAGAAGCCCAAATTATAAAAATACCCCATATGAAATGGACTTTAGAAACACACCCAAAACTCATTTATAACATAACAAAAAGGCTTTTAACTTCTTTTAAATTACAAAACTGCCATTAATTTCTCAAAACAAACCCAACCCCAAAACATATAAACAAGTCCAAAAAACTCAATAGGACATCAAAGTAATTTAATAATCAAAATTAAATTCAATAGGGCCAATTGTTATTTTTTGGGTTTTTTTTGGGTTTGTTTATAGAAATTAAATGGTGTAGGGTTTATTTATAGTTTTAGTGCTAAGAATGGGTATTTGACTAAATATCTCTAAAATGAAAGCATGCATATATAATTGAAGTGGCAAAGTTTGTAGCTGTACTTGCAAACTTAAGTTTCGTAAGGGAACCGAAGCAGGCTACTAACACCAAAGTACCATTATGTATGGCAAAATGTACTTTTTTGAAAAAAATATTATGGAAAGCTTTGAAATATGGATTGGAGATGCTTTAAGGATCGATTACGGTATGATTAAGTTGTTAGAGATGCTCTAAAGAGTTGAATATTTTTCATAAGTATATCATCCATAATTCTACAAATAAAATTTAAAATATGGGCAAGTCCTTGGCCAAAAACAAAGGAGAAAGCCACTAAAGTCTTTGACTTCAAAGTGTTATATAATATGGGAAAAGTTATTACAAACATAAGAATTTTTTAATTTAGAATAATTATTTCATCTTAATTGTATTAAGTTTTGTGTCTACATTAATTTTTGTTCAAGTCTCAGGTCTCTTAACTCTCTATTATGCAAAGGGGGCAATGGAGACCCCCAGGCTTCTAATTCTAATTATCTGATTGGTGAAGTGATAATAAAAAATATAATCTTAAGAACTTCTGTTATGACTTTAAATTTTGTCAACCCAACAGTAAACGCTTACTTTTTTTTTTTTTTGTTTGAACCATGAGGTGGTCTTGGATGGGCCCCAACTATGGGTGGCACCTTTAAGCTTTAACCACAACCCAAACTAATCCCCACTCACACCGGGTAAACGCTTACTTTTCATATGTGAATAAGACGTTTAGTTTGAATAAATTATTTTTGTTTCTTTTAGTAAAAGGAGTTGGAGAGACAAAGACAAAACGATATAAGTGAAGTACTTGTGTATATATCCGAGTACTTTTGTTTTGGACTGACATGATTACTGTCTTATTGGCTGCACTGTGGAGGATGTTAAAGCTTTGCTAAAAAGATTTCCAGCTAAACAAGTTCATACAAACTTTTCGAGAACCGACTGAAGCTGCTCATATAGGGTAGCACAATATGCTTTGCATATAGATGATATAGTTTGTCTTGGTCAGAGTTGCCCTTGCGTAGGTTGGTGTAGGACACCCTTTTGGAAGATTTATTGGATCGGGGTCAGGTTTTTCGTTCCCAGGGACGGACCCAGGATTTCAAACTTGACTGGACTAAATTTACCTTACATATAAACATACTAAGTAGATAGAAAACTCGATAATACGATGTAATTTCATTGATAACAAAAAATTAATAATATATCAACTCAAAGGGGGGACATAATGGGTTTGGTGACAAAGTCCACCACTCTAAGAACAGTTAAAAAATTTCTTCTTTTTGTCTTTCTTTTTTTCCACCGGTTGTGTGCATTCCCCTTTTTTTTTATTTTTTATTTTCTCTCCTATGTGTTGTTGCTATAGGCTGCAGCTTTCCCTTTTATTCCTCACATGCAAGGATATTCACTTGGATGGCTGGCTGGGCTATAAAAAAATTTTGAGCTGGGATTTTAAAAGCCACCTGGGCTATAGCCCAGGTTAGCCAAAGCCAAGTACCGTCCCTGTTCGTTCCCCATGTTGTATTAATTTGCTTAGTTAAATAAAGTTTTCCCTTATACGCCCCCCATGTTGAATAAAGTTTGCTTAGTTAAATAAGCCCTTGCAGGTTTCTCAACTTTCCAATGTGGGACTCTTTACCTCACATTCTCACACGCCCCCACACGTGTGGGGAATTTTCAAGCCTAACACGTGGACAACACATATTGGGTGACGTGAAGCACGTGTGGCCGTTGGGCTTTCACATGTGGGCTAACCTGGCTCTGATACCATGAAGGAAGTTGAGGTTTCACCCTAAAACCAATTGGCAATGGAGGGAATAGCCCAACTCCTTATAAGCCCTTGCTAGATTTCTCAACTTTCCAATGTGGGACTCTTTACCTCACATTCTCAATGATGACATGATGTTTATAAGCTATTGATAATAGAACATTAAAAATCCCATATTTCTGGCAAAATTGAGATCGCATAAAAAAATGATGGGTTATTTGCTGAGTTGCACTTGTTAGTTAATTTGGTTAGTATATACATCTATGCTGTGCTGCAACGTGGTGTTCAATATTGGTTTAGGGCATTTTTTTGTCTCTCAAACCCTATGATTACACACGTCGCATGATCCGATATATACAGTATCCACCTTTGATTGATCTTATATAAAAAAGATGTGGATATATATAGGCTACGTATGAAAAATATATACTAGTATTTGTCGATTACAATGCATGCCAATATATACTAATTTCAATTTTTGAAGAACCCTAAACCTAAATGACCGATTTCAAGCCCTAATATAAAATTAGGAGAGTTTTAGACGAGCTTTAATGCTCAAGGATTTTGAGTTGATGAAATTGCCCCTTGCACTGTTAAAGAAATTGACAGGAATATTAACTTGTCCTTGAATTGCTACAAATATGAAACTACGTGGTCAAAATTGACAGAATTGAAACTACAGAGTCAAAAGTGATTGAAGTGCCAAACTACAGGAACCAAAAGTGTTTTTAGCCTTAAATTAATTATATCTTAAATAAAAAATTCAAAGTAATGCGTTTATTTTATTCTTCTTCAAGTTTATGTGGTGATATTCGACTTGACTCGACTTGTTTACACCCGTATTTCTTCTCCTCAATTTAACCAAACAGGGGGAAAATAATTTCTCCAAAAGCATATGTCCGTAACAGTACGACCAAGCAAAAATCTTTTAATCCCCTATGCTATGCATGTTTTCAATATTATTATTCCCTCTCAACAAAAAAATAAAAAATAAAAAATATTGGTGTTGAAGAGTCACGTGGCTCAAGCTTAACACAAACCCATCGAAACTGGAAAAAGAATGAATTGGCCTTTCCCGTATTTAATTAGTTTAATTTGGTGGTTGGTTGGTTTATATATATATAAACACAGAAAAGAGAAGGATATAGTTGTCATTCTTTGCATTTGTTAATGTGGGAGGAAAGGGTTCGCAGAAAGACCAGAAACAAATGGCAAACCCTTAACTTACCCTTCAAATCGTGCGAGGAGACGAGTGAATGAATGCATTGAGAGAGAAGAAAGAGTTTTATTTTTCTGTGATTAAGGAATAAAATCAGATGTCTAGGGAGTTCCATTTTGTCTGTATAGATTTTATTCCCCGCCAAACCATTTTTAGGGTTTTATTTGTTTCTTCAAAGGTCGTGCAATGGCCGGTGCAATTTTCCAAACAACAACGAAGACCTTATCGAACTTTCGTCCCAACAGATGTGTCCATTAGAATATTACAGAAATGGTCTCTTTCTGACGCGTGGGACTTTGGAACTCAAGCGCAAGACTCGGCTTCAAAGCTTAGTGAGAGACAGTTGGGTACGTGTTCACTGTTCATACCCTCAAAACCCTTTTTTGAGTTTTGAGGGCTTGCATTTCGCTGCTTATTCGAATCTTATTGGTTTATGAAGTAAAACTTTATGTCGACATAACAAAACAACCATCTGTTCTGTACTATATTTTTATATCATAATTGTCATGTATCGACTAATTATCTACTTATTTGTTTTCATAAGTCTTATCTTTATGAATATAAAATTAGGACTTAGTATAACAACCGGGTAATGTTTTCTTACCAGACTTATTTCTTGAGACACATTTTTACGTTGTTAGAATAAAGCTTAAACCATACATTTAGATAAGACAAGAATCGATACGATCAATAATGTAGGTTATAATATGATCACCATTCGTGTATGAAATAGCCTTCACTCCCATTATTGCTATACATGAAATTGTCAAATATTCCATTAGGTTCTCCTTGAGTATGACTGAGCAGGGTGAAGAGCAAAGGGCAACTAAACCATGTGGGATGTTTGCTTCGTTCTACCCCATAAGAAAAAATTCATGTATCCGCCACTACATATGAGTTTTATTAGTGTTACATGAGCAAAGGTTAAACTAAGCCCTTGAAACAGCCTACCAACTTCAAAACCTCGACGGCTGTGACGAATGTCCATAGCTGTAAATAGAGCAGAGTGGCTAAAACATATGATGCTTGACTTTTTGAAGTGCATAGGATATGGGAGAGATTGGTGATGAGTTGTAAACAGATATTAACTTTACAGATTGTTATATTAATGGGGTTGATGACGGTAGATATGTACTGTGTGAGTTTAAGCTTTGCAAGGTGAGGACAAATTGCGAATTCTGCGGTTCCCTTGTCGGAGTTTTGAGTGCTTTAGAGAATGTATGACTCAGCCCCCCACGATGTATATAATTAGCCCAATTGGCTGTCCATTGCTTAATATTTTTTTAAAATTCCGCCAAAAGAATTCTAATGGTTTATTTTGATATATAATATTCAACAAGACAGACACCATCCACGTTCTGACAATTTCAAAACTCTGCTTTATCTTATATAGTTTTAAGTTTTTCCTCCTCGCGCATGCTCTTCTTAATTACTCTTAATTCAGTCTCTCAACATTATCACTAATTAGTTTAAGAGACACTAATTAATCACTCTTAACTGACCTCTCAATGATTGCATTGGACCCTTTTTTGTTCCTAATCATGCCGGTTTCCGCAGGTCTTAGGTGGTTTAATCCCATTGAACCATTTTCTTATTTTAATCCCATCATTGCATGAACTTGGCCCTCCTCTGAGTTGTCCTTTGCCTGGTTTTAGGCCCCACAGTGGACTCTCTGATATCAGTTACAGAGAATTGGGACCTACCCCCATCAACAACCATTTGGAATTAAGAATTGCATTTTACAATTCAAGTCAATCCTTACTTACATTCTTTGTAGGAGGGCTTCCGGGGGTTGAGTATATAAGTGTTTCTAGTGCTTGCTTGTCCTCAGTGCAATTGAGCTTCTGATAGCTGCAGCACTAAACAAGATACAAGGCTTGTACTTTTTCTTTTTCTCCAAACACTTAGAAAAAAAAAAATGGAGTCTGTTGGTGTTTTTGCTGATGGGGAATGGGAATCCTTGAGCAGATTGTTTTCCACTGAGGAGATTGAGTTCACTCCACATTTTCTTTCTCAGGGTTCATTCCCTTTCCAGCACAATGAGGGAATGAACTTTGAAATCCCAGCCTCCTTTTGCCCCAATATTCCTGAAGCTGAAATGGGATTGAGCAGGGTCAATGAGAGCTTCTTTCAACATACTTCAGATGCTCTCAACTCAAATGTGCATTATCTTTCTCAGGAGAGTTGTTATGGTAATAACAATCATGGTAGTGCTGGAATTTTTACTGCCATTCTCAACCAGGAAAATTACTACTTTGGTAATTCTTGCCATGTCCCAGTGGCTAATGATATCTCTGCATCTATGGATGTTTATATGAATCATCATGATCACGATGGAAAGAACTTTGGTTCATTCATCCCAACATTTTCTGACATCGTGATGGAAGGAAGTGTCTCTAACAAAGAAGATTCTGGCAGTGACAGATTCGGATTTTCAGATGACAGCCAGCCAGCTGCAATTGCAATTCCAGGAGAGGAATTGCATCTGAAAAGGGTGCATGATGTGGCAGAAGACAAGTCTAACAATGACAAATCTGACAGTAATCCAAAGAAGAAACCCCGTCTTTCGAAAGATGTAAGCATCATTTAAAGTTTTAGACTTTTAATTTAATGGCCTGGTTGTTGGTTTGGTTCTTATATTTCTGAATCAGTTTTCTAATTATCAGCTCCACATAAAAATGCAGGTACAGAAAACTAAGAAAAATAATGCAAGGTCAAAGAAGGGCGAAAAGGCTAACTCAGATGTGAAAGTCAAAGATGAAGAAGAGAGTAACACAGGGGCTGATAGGCAGAGCACTAGTTCTTGCAGCTCTGAGGATGACAATGGTTCTCAGGAGACCAATGGAGGAGAAACTTCAGACCCTAAAACATCATCAGCCCTTAACTTGAATGGCAAGACAAGAGCCAACAGAGGCTCAGCAACTGATCCACAAAGCCTCTATGCAAGGGTATGCAATAACATCTCTGTTTTCACACTAGGCTTCATTATTTTTATGCTTCAATCAATTTAGACCTTTAATTCAAACATATGCATAAATGGTTTCTTACAGTTCTTGCTTTGATTGAATCTTGCAGAAAAGAAGAGAGAGAATTAATGAGAGATTGAGAATCTTACAGAACCTTGTCCCTAATGGAACCAAGGTTGACATCAGCACAATGCTGGAAGAGGCAGTTCATTATGTGAAGTTTTTGCAGCTCCAAATCAAGGTGAGAAAATTTGTTACACTTTTAACAAATTTGTCAAATTTCTTGTTCAAAATTAAGTGGTGACATAAGGCATATATATGATCACAGATTATTAATAAATTTTTGTTGTTTTAAATTGCAGCTTTTAAGCTCTGATGATATGTGGATGTACGCACCTATTGCCTATAACGGAATGGATATTGGTCTCAGCCTGCAGAAGATGTCTCCACTTCTATGACACAGCAGGAAGCTGCTGCTGTTTTTTAATTCCTTCCCTTTTCTAATTGTTAATTATTATCAAAATATATATAAGCTATAACATATGAACAGAATGAATGTATACTAATTTAATTCCCAAACTTGTAATGGGTTTATTAAGTTCAATAAATTCCATTTCAATCACGAGGAGAACCTCAGTTTCTTATGAACACGTCTGGTTTCTGATTCTTGTGCTTGAAAACACCAAATATATAAAACCTTCCTCAATCCTAAGCATATGTACTTTCTCGAATGTAGAAGGAGAGAGATTTAAACTCATATGTAACCGTGCAAGAGCGCGAAACTACCATGACCAACTAGCCTTAACCCACATGTGCTATTGGAACGATTTTTCTGAGTTTAAGAACTTAAATGCGACCCTCTTGGGCGCAGAAAGGGAATAAATTAATAACCATAGTAGTGTTATGATGCGCCTACAATATTTGATCTGAGATTCTGATAAAGGGAAAGATCCAAAAACATATGAGAAACAGTTCATTGGATGTTATCAGCTGCCAGATGGCTTTCTAAGCTTCGTGAGCGGCATTGTTTAGTATGATCAGTCAATGATAATAATTATTTATACAGAAAAAGGATGAATTTATGTTAAATACGTGTAAAAGCATGATGAAGAGAGCGAGGCATAATTTGTGTTTAAGAGCTCCAAGGTATCCAGATAAATCCCAATTTCCTTTTTTTTTAAATGGAAAAACCGAGTATAGCTTTTAAAAAAAATTGGAAAAACCCGTGTATAGCCGAGCGGCTATACTATTTCTTTGCAAAAATATTTCTAAAAACAGAGTATAGCCGAGCGGCTACACTATTTCTTTGAAAAATTAGGAAAAAACCAAGTATAGCCTATTTAGTTTAATAAAATTTTAAAAAACCGAGTATCCATACTATCGCGCCGCAAAAAAATTATAAAAACCGGGTATGCCCGCCCGACTATACTATTTCAGGCCAACATCTGAAACCTCGCAGCTCTATAATCCCTCTTGAAACTAATATTCTGGGTTCCAATCAAGACAGTGGGGGGGACAAGGTCCACAAACTGTGCGATTAGTTGCTCTTGACGGGGACAAGGTCCTCATTTGGTCTCACCATGTACTTCCACAACAACACAAATCGTTTGGTGCTCTTGATGGGGATACTGGAGCCATGGATATTTTCTCTGCTTCTAAACAGCTCTGGCTGGGTTTCTCAGGATCTGATGCATCTGACGCTCATGTAAGGTTTCAGTTAGAGAGGTTTGGTGTGATAGAACAATTTATTTTCTTCCCAATCAAAGGATTTGCCTTGGTTGAGTACAGAAACATTCTGCGTAATGAATGGCTGTCATACTATTTCTTCTCAAAAAAATTCTAAAAACAGAGTATAGCCGACCGGCTATACTATTTCTTTAAAAAAAAAATTGGAGAAAACCTGGTATAGCCGCGCGGCTATACGATTTCTTTTCAAAAAAAATTCTAAAAACAGAATATCGCTGGACGGCTATACTATTTCTTTTTAAAAATTGGAAAAAATCGGGTATGGCCGGGCGGCTATACTATTGCTTTTTAAAAAACAATTAAAAACCGAGTATAGCCGGCCGGCTATACTATTTCTTTTAAATAAATTGGAATAAAACAGGCTATAGTGCGGCTATACTATTTCTTTTGAAAAAAACAATTATAAAAACAGAGTATAGGCATGCGGCCATACTACTTCGTTTAAAAAAATTATGAAAAAAGGACCCTCCTACTCCTAGTTGCATTAGTTTATACTTTATAGATACTAATTTGGTATAGTCGCACGGCTATACGAATAAGATATGTTTGTACCATATCTGACCCTCCACTCGTACAACGACACGTGGATCTCATAAACTCGCCCAAGCACCCAAGGCCTCGGACAATCGGCATAGGCTACTGATGATATTGTCTCAAAGCAGCAAAAGATCATTACAGGGCCCAACACAGCCTACAATCGGTATCCCCTACCGATTCTGCAGAATCAACCTCGAAGCACCCGCCTGAAATATCTAAGGACTCGTGTCAACCTCATAGGGCCCTCCCACGAGTCCCACATCGAAAATGAGCGCTAAGAGCATACTAAATGCCCTCTATAAGTATGCCCCTCCCACTACAATACAGGGGTAAGACTTTTCAGCTTGACTTTTATACTTCTATATGATCAACAGCAAGAGCTCTTAAAAACAATCTTACTTGAGCATCGGAGGGTCTTAGGCTGGTTCCACACCGGTTCCATAGACCTCACGAGCTTCGCTTATCTTCTATTCAGGATCAGCATCCAAGGACAGGAAGAATCGGCATCCAACACCCAATCGATCTCTTGATCGTCCATCCCACTTGTAAGTTGCACTCATCTCTATCTATTCAAGATTTAGCGCCAACAAGATATGTACATGTTTCATTCAGCAAAATTTTGGCAAATTACAACTTAAAAGTTCGGCCACTATATAATATTTTAATCTAATTTATTTAAAACGTGAAATTTCTAAATTCTTTATACGAGTAATAACTCTAGAAAAGTAAAAAATCAAAAGGGGACAATAGAGACTCGGGTAATGGCCTAATAGTAAAAAATAATGCTCTAAACTACTCTTATCGATAAACGAAAATCTGGGAAAAAATATAAAAGAAAAACGGATCCAGTATATATATGTAAAGAGTATAGCCGGTCAGCTGGACTATTTATTAAAAAAATTAGAAAGAAACCGGGTGGCTATACTATTTCTTAAAAAAAAATGAGTATATCCGCGTGGCTTTGGAAAAACCCCAGTATAGCCGGCTGGCTATACTATTTCTTTTTAAAAAAAATTGGGAAAAACCCAGTATAGCCTCTTTAAAAAAAGGCAAAAACTTGGTATAGCCGTGCGGCTATACTATTTCTATTTGAAAATTTCTAAAAACCGAGTATAGCCAGGCGGCTATACTATTTCTTTTAAATAAAATTGAAAAAAACTGGATATAGGAGCCCGGCTATACTATTTCTTTTGAAAAAAAATTTCTAAAAACAGAGAATAGGTGTTCGGCCATACTATTTCTTTAAAAAAATTATGAAAAAAGGACCCTCCTAGTTGCATAAGTTTGCATAAGTTTACAGAGAATAGATATTAATTTGGTATAGCCGCGTGGCTATACCAATAAAATACGTACATATTTTATTCGGCAAAATTTTGGCAAATTACAACTTAAAAGTTCGGCCACTATATAATATTTTCATATAATTTATTTAAATTTTTAAATATATATTATTTGTATTCAATAATATGTGATAATTATTTGTATAATACGTGAATTTTGTGTGTATAATTGAAAATTCTGTATAAAAAATACATGTATTACACATGAAAAATACATACGAACAGGTTCAATACGAGTATTGTACATTTGCTTTTTAAAAAACGTAAATTTTACTGAGTCCTTAAGACGTGTACAAAATACGGATATATTATTGAAATATAGGCACGTACATGTATAATATAGTATTAAACGTGGATTGCTAAATTCTTTATACGAGTAATAACTCTGGAAAAGTATAAAATCAAAAGGGGATAATAGAGACTAAGGTTATGACCTAATAGTAATAGATAATGCTCTAAACAACTCTTATCGATAAACGAAAATCGGGGAAAATGGATATTGGTTAGTTATCTTTCTTATTTTTCGATCAATGGTATTGATTAGCTATCTAGTGGTGCTTCTCTTCTTAATAACGAAAGAGGTTTCAAATTCGACTCCCTCACTCCTATTGATAAACAAAAGCACAAAATCGGCATTTTATAATTGTAGGAAAAGAATTTGTGCAAGACTACCATTGACTATAAACTACAACAATGTAGTGATAGTACCGGGATTGATCTTTCTCGGCGAATGTTGTTCTTTGCTAACAAATGTTCGCCGGGACAGATCTTTCCAGCGTTGCAATTTGTACTTGAATTCCCTTTTACCAACTGGATTCTTAGGGATTCTTTCCCTACAAATGTTCACGGGATGGACATGTTACGGCGAAAATTTATTTTTTCCCAATAAATTTTTTCTAGGATAGACCTTTTCGAGTGAACTAGTGGTATGTTTTTCAAAAAATTATAAAACCCAACAAGATGTGCGAAATTAGAGAATCCACTTATAAATATGTCTGATAGCATCAATTACACCAAGAAGATCTCCTTTTTAGCTTTTAGAATCTATTTTTCAGTAACTCCCTCCAATCAAAGAATTAGGAGATCGGTTCCGC
Source organism: Prunus avium (assembly GCF_965620075.1). Taxonomy (NCBI): domain Eukaryota; kingdom Viridiplantae; phylum Streptophyta; class Magnoliopsida; order Rosales; family Rosaceae; genus Prunus; species Prunus avium. The sequence continues at coordinate 50,325,506 of NC_142284.1, read as the reverse complement.
CCAAAATGAGAATGAGTTAGGATTATGAACTTATAAACTATGCACCTGCCTAGTAGGGGAAGCCATAGAAGCCAAGGGTTAGAACAAAACCAAAATCAGCATAATCATTAATAACAAGGCTATCCAAAATTAATACGAAGTAGGAATCATGAAAGGAATGCCAAATGAAATGATAAGGTAGGAAACAGTCGAAATCTAGTCTTGGCCAATCGAAATTAGCTTCCCGGTAACTTGTATAGGCCATGGTAAGAAACATGAATATACCAAAGATTGGACTTAAACGTTTAATCCCAAAAAAAGAAAAAAGAAAGTCATTCGAGTGCTCCCAAAATTGGAACCAAATAGTATCTTGTGTAGCATTGGCCGGCCTCCAAAATAGTATCAAACCAATCCAACAACTCCCCAAAGTGAGACGAAATTGGAATCGCTATCGTTTTATTCTATATCAGCCAAGGTCAGGCAAATGAGGCACTTAATCACTATATATGTTCATATTGGAATAAAAATATGAACTCATAATGCAATTTCAGCCGTGAAGTAACATTAATCTTCATACATAAATGCAATGACAAACAGGTGCAAGTTTATTAAATTGAGCTTCTAAGTGCATAAACAAATCAAGTCAAATCTTAATGGCATGCTTTGTAAGGGTATATATACAAGTGTGTTTATACCCAAAATGAACAGCCAATAAGAACAGGACATGTGGAAGGAATCGAGCCTGGTCGCGGTTGCCTTCAGCACCTAGCCTACCGATCGCTCCATTAGGGCAACCACCTCTCCTGGGACACGTGGCATGCTCACAATCGACGTCCACAGTCCCACATCGAAAATCCACACCAAGTCCCAAGGCCTATAAAGGAGGCCAACTACCCCAAAATAGAGGTAATCAGAACGAACGGCATACTGCCTATTTAATCTGTCAGTTATCCTTACTAAATCCGAACTTACTTAAGCATCGGAGAGCCTTTGGCCGTTACCACACCGGTACCCTAGGTCTTACCGAGCGTTCCCTCTTTTGCAGATCGCATGCTCTACCGAGGCCCAGGAAGATTCCGAAGACCCAAAATCTCTAAGTTGACCGTCAAAAGCCCGGAACCACTTTTTGGCATCAACAAAGTGTTTATAGTCCTTGCTTGCCCCAACTTGCAACTGAGCTCCTAATAGCTGTAGCACACTACACTTAGACAAATAGGGAAAGACGGAGTGTGTTGGTGTTTTTCCTGATGGAGAATGGGACTCTTTGAGCAGATTGTTCTCTGCTGAAGAAGAGCTTTAGTTCACACCACCACATGTTCTTGGTCAGGGTTCTTCTTCATTTCCTAATTTCCAACACAATGATGTGGGGATGAACTTTGAAACTCTAGCCACCTTTTGCACTAATAACCCTGAAGCTGAAATGGGATTGGACAGGGTCAATTTGTTTCATCCTTTAGATAGCCTCAACTCTCATTTCCAATATCTTTCTTGCCATATCCCAGTAACCAATGATATCTCCACAACTCATGATCAAAAGGGTTTTGGTCCTTTTGGTCCTTTTGGTTCATTTTTCATCCCAGCATTATCTGAGTCTGTGATGGAAGGAAGTGTCTGTGGCAAACAAGATTCTGGCAGTGACAGAATATTGGGATTTTCAGATGCTAGCCAGCCAGCAGCTGTTGCTGTTCCAGGAAAGGACATGTTTGAGACTAATCCGAAGAAGAAACCCCGTCTTTCGAAAGATGTAAGAACCATTTGAAGTTTTAAATTGATGATTTGGTTGTTGATTTTAATATTTCTGAAGCAGTTGTTGATCTAATTGTCAACTTCACACCCTACAGGTACAGGAAAGTAAGAAAAATGTGAGGTCAAACAAGGGACAGAAGCTTAACTCAAATGTCAAAGATGAAGAGAGCACCACAGGACTAGATAGGCATAGCTCTAGTTCTTACAGTTCTGAGGTTGACAATGCTTCTCAGAAGAGCAATGGAGGGGAAACTTCAGACCACAGAACATCATCATCAGCCCTTAACTTGAATGGCAAGGCAAGAGCCAGTATCCATTCCGTTATAAGCGATATTAACAGACAATTAGAAAAGAGAAGTTCGAAAATGCGTTCCTATAAGTTTTAAAAAAAACAGAAGTATACATTACTCATTAATTTTTTAACTTGTAATGGGTTTTCTTTTTTAATAGCAACTTGTAATGGTTTGTTAAATAAATTCCATTTTTAATCACAAAGAGACACCTCAGTTTTTATTTTATTTTTTTATTTTATATAAATACTTCTCGTCTCTGATTCTTGTGCTTAAATACGACCCCCTTGGGCAGAAAGCATAAATAAATTAACAACAATCACATAATTATAATGTGCATTTAGATTAAGATTTATACTATATTGAGCATCCGATATATATAGCATAAAATCTTTGATCTGACTCTCTGAGATTCCGATGAAGAAGATCTAAAAACATGTGTTGAACAAGTTCATTGGATGCTAGCAGCTGCCAGGCTTTCTAGCCCTCGTGCAGCATTGTTTAGTTTAGTATTTGCCAGTCTATAGCAATAAATTAATTCTAAGTAGAAATAATGAACCTATATGTCTGATGGATTTGCAAGAACATGATGAAGAGAGGCAAATTGTTGGGTCATTGTAACTTGTACGTATATACGTACCGTGAAAAATGCCAATGAAAAACTTGTCTGCTCTCATCTGTGGCAGAACATGTTCATATTTTATTAAACAGGTCTGAATTGAATTCATGCAATTCCATGTTTTGATAACATTAAGACTAATCTCATACCTACATCATCTGGTCTGTAAAATGTGGTGCAAAAAAGAGTCTTCCTCGCATTATCTAATACATATATAAAAGTAAAACAATGCCAACCATGACTTTGTTGTAATTATTTTTATTGATCTAATAAAATTCTATTGTTTTTTATGAAAAAAAAAAGAAGGTTGTTAAGTGTAGGAAAAAAAACTGTTAACGGATAAATACCAGGATTTGTCCATACTAATATTCGTAAAAAAAAATAATGGGATTCGTCGATATTACATTTAGCATTAAATGTAAATACAATCTAATGACTAAGGGCTCGTTTGGGAGTGAAGCACCTCCCACGCGCTTCTCTAGAATCATCTCTAGAAAGAATTACGTCCCACGTGCTTATCTAGAAAATCACTTAAAGTGATTATTGGCATCTCTAGAATCACTCCCAAACGAGTCCTTAATAACATTTTTACTTATCAAGAATGAGTATTGAAATTATTCAAATTCCTGCTTCTCATGTGTAACACATGAGTATTGGAATGATTCCAATTTCTAACTAAGGGGTTCACCACAGATGTATTCAAAAAAGGAAAAAAAAAATTATGTGGGTTCCACCTTTAAATCTGTAATCGAATACCCTCAAAATCGAAAATGGAATCAACTAGGGGGAGTAGTTGATCGGATTCTAATACCTTGATTCCCCTATCTAATTGCCTCGATTCATGGCTTCCCCCATTCATGATAAGGAACATGCGCATTGATCTCATTAATCTAACAATTAGAGCTATATTTGTGTTCACACATAATACATAAATTCATCAAAATACAAAAAAGAAAGATTTATATACGGTACGTCAAATTATGATTAGTAGAAATTCGGAATTCATACTTTTAAGGGAGGACACAGAGTATTTTCCAAATACCACGTGGGCACTTTACAAAAAGACAACTATTTGTTTTTGTTTCTTTCAACTCTCTAACCCAAGTCTTGTTGGCAAGTTTTAGCTTAACTCAAGCCTCCTCAACAGCAAACTCCAACTACTTTAAACTCCCAGACCCTTGCTTATAAACTTATGTTGATAAATAAATAAAAGGTATTTAATTTGTTATATAATTTTCTCCTCTCCTTACAAGCTAATTGGTTTTCATATCTTTTGCTAAAGTAAATTGGTTGTATAGGTTGCATCCAACCTGTTCCAAGGAAAAAAAAAACGTTGAAAACAACATTGACATCACTGGAGAACATATTGCTTAGTCTTGGACACTCTTGAATCTCCATCCACCTACAATATTGCCACTACCAATTAGAACTACTGGATCATAAATAGAAATTAAAATCATTTAAGAAATTAGAAACCACAAAAACAAAACAAAAAAAAGATCACAACTTGGTTTAGACATTTCTTCAAACAAGTTGATTGCAACTTATAACCATTTATTTCACCCAAATTAAAAGCCTGGTTAGCTTACAAGGAGAAAAGAGAAGATTATGTTACAAATCAAATAGATATTTTTATATATTTATCAACATAAGTTCATTCCAAGTATACTGCTTTGATAAACCATATAAACATAAGAAACCCACTCATCAAAAGTGGTCAAGAAAAAAAAACCCCAAATATGAAGAATCTGCCATGTATAGGAATTATGAAAACTAAAATTCCAAAATTAAGAAAGGGAAACATTGTTGTTGGACTAACCATCCCAGAAGAATTAATCAAACTGCGAGAGAAGTTCGCCTGAAATTTATGTTATCGATGATCGGAGATTTACGTAGTCGATGGTGAGAGGTTACGTCGTTGGAAGTCTCTCTGAGAGAAGAGAGTGGCCTGAGTTAAAAGGGCTCTTGGTATAAAAGAGTTGAAAAGAGTTGGGGACCCAAAAATATAAAAAATGAGACAGGTGTCATTTTGTAAAGAGGCCACATCGCATGTGAAGGAGGAAAGCCTCCTGATGTAACAGGAGCCAAGCAATGTCCTTTTCGAAATATAAATATTTGAGCAGAAATAAATTTCTTTTCTTTTTCTTCTTCACGGAAATAAAACCGTTGAAAACGTTGACCCACCCATCCTCGCGTATATCCGACGGCTAATATAAATCTACAGAGCCACGTAGGTACAGCTTCACTGATGGTGGGACCCTTCTTGTCAATAGAACGGACTAGTTGGGAGTCTAGCGACCAAATCGAGTAGAAGACTCGAAGTTCGCACACCGCCGGCCACGCTCACTATTCACCAAAATCTCAGTGAGCCACCGTCCTCTCTCTCTCGCCATGGCCTCCGGAGAGCAACCGCCGAAGAAGCGAAAGCTGTACGAAGCTCAACCAGAGCCACCGTCATCACCGCCGTTATCTCAGCCACCGCCACCGCCACCGCAAACCCTAGCCCCTGCCCCGAGCGTCGGAGCTCCACAATCTAATGAAGAAATTCTTAATAAACGTAGACACAGAGACGAGATTCGAAGCGTTTACGAGTGCTATAAGCGGATTAAGTTTTGCCTTTCCAAGAATGACTCTGCTCTCACGCCTGAGCTCGAGCAAGCTTATCTCTCTCTCATCACTGCTTCCAGAGGTCAGTGTGAATTTTACTCTTTTGCTCCTCTTTTTTCAGATTTATTTGTTTATTTTCGTGCAAATGTTGAACTGTAGTGCTTACGGCGGGGTTAGCTGAGTTAATGTTTGGTTGCTGATAAGCCTGAAGAAAAGAAATAGGTTATGATGCTGTTTTATTTCATGTTGAGCCTTTGGTTTCTTCAATTACTGAAACTTTAAAGAACCAGTAGTAGATGATGATTGTTAGCTATATAAATCTTAGTGAAGCATCAAAGGAACTTACATAATTAGGGTGTTTCTTGTGGGTTCTACATAAATTTGCATTGCATGAGATCAAATAGGTAGCTTGGGAATGTTCTGCGAACAAAGTAGGTGCTGATTAGCCCATTAGTCTTATCTTTCATCATTAATTTGCCTATGTTCAACTACTTTGCTCCAAGCTGCTAGTTAGATTTTCAGACCAAAAAAAGCTGCTAGTTAGATGCATTGCGCCCTGCACAAGTGCTTTAATGAATGAAAGAGAGAATAAGCAGCCTTCATACTGTAGATTATAAATTTTTCTCTCCAATGTGGTAATCCTCAGGCTAACTTCACAGGTTGTACGAGCGTACAACGTATTGTGGCTGATCTCATTCCTCGATATGCTTCAAAATGCCCAACTGCTCTTGAAGCCGCGGCAAAAGTTGTTATCAATATGTATAACTGGAGCATGGCGGTAATAAATAGAGGAGAGGATGCTGAGAGTGTTGCATTTCAGACAGCTAAATCCTGTATTCTTGGTCTATCTGATATTTGTTGCACTGCTTCTTCAGTGGCGCCAACATCATCTGTTATTCGGGGTATTTGCTCTACAGTTTTCCAGAATGTGCTCACCTTTTTCATATCCACCTTTGAGGGAAAGGATGTCTTTATGATTGTTGGGAAAGAAACTGTGAGAATACAAGATTCTTCTGAGATTTTTTCTGAGCTAAAGCATAAGATTTCAGATGAAAATGAATCTTCACCGATTAAATTATCCAAGTTATGTGCTCTCAGTTTACTCTGGATTTTCTTTTGTTATCCTAAAGAATTGTTTTCAGCCTGGTTCGAACTCTTCAAATCCAGTGCATCAGAGGGAGTTCTGAAAGGGCAGTATTTCCTAAGTCAAATGACAAGCAGGCTTGATAATGATGGTGGCTATCCTTTGGGTAAAACTGGTGATGAACCAAAATCAAGTACAGGTTATAGTGAATCTAGCACCAGAAGGGATGAGGTTAGCTCTGAGCAGCTAGCGTCAGATGGTGCCCAAGTCTGTGGAGTTGTATCTACAGTTAAAAACAGCTGCTTGTTAGGACTGGTAATTTTTTAGAGCTGCCCTGCGTATTGAATGGATGTCATGCTATTAGATTCTGAGTTTTAGTACTGATATAATTTGATAGTCTTTGCCATATAAGCTATTAATTTGGGACAATGTATATTAGTATTTTCAAGAGATTGAAGAAAATACTGGGCACTAACTCTTGTTTATTTTTAACAGAATTGGGGAAATCTTTTTATCTAGCATTGTTTGTATAACAAAAACACATAATGTGTAATTTTAGGGTATGGTAATTAGCGTATGGATATGCATGACAGATCAAATGCATCCTTCCTTCCATGTGTCCTGGAATTGCAACTCAGCTCAAGTTCAATGCAACAAATTTCTTTAGGAAAGGGGTTGTTGAGTTGACTGAGTTTTAGAACATTAGGTACTTTATTGCAATAAAGTTCTAAACCAAGACATGTGTAGAGGGGATGTGGTAATTTGGGTAGACACCGCTAAATGGGGATTTTTAACATTCGTATAAAGGTTATTCTCGTACATCTGACTGGTTGTTAGAAATAAGATGTGCTTAGGTATTTGGTTTGAAGATAAGGTATCCGAATTAATTTTTTCCCCTTTTGATTAGTGGTTTGATTATTGTTATTCCTTTTCTGGTCTTGCTGATAATCTCTTGCACTGGGTCGTTTTTGTTATTGTTTTCCTTTTTTCTTTAAAATGCAGGTTCTTAGCAAAGATCCGTCATTGCGAAGTTGGATATTCTCAAAGTATAAGAAGTTGTGCAAGTTGCAGTCTTTCAAGGAGTTATCTGATATTAAATCTTCTTTGGAGGATGTCTTTAAATCATTTGTAGAACAAATGGATGTGGAAGACAACCAGGTGGATAGTGATGAGGATGATTCTGATCCATCCAGATTTATTGAACGGGCATATCTGGTGCCTAGGTTCTCTAACCAACATGAAACCTGTAGTGAACTATTTGGAAAAGATAGTAATTTAAGGCCTAATGGTGGATCATATGATGATGTTTATTCTGACAGAGTTTCAAGCCTAAATCTGAAACCTCGCAGCTCTATAATCCCTCTTGAAACTAATATTGTGGGTTCCAATCAAGACAGTGGGGGGACAAGGTCCACAAACTGTGAGATTAGGGAGCATGGAGATATGTCACACGGCAGGTCTTCCGTGCCCAGGGACCTAATGAACCACCAGGTGCTTTCACCTGTCACAAGATCTCCATTAGACTTCAGGAGTAATTCATTTGATGGGAGAAAACATGTTCATCTTGAGAAGAATCAAGATGCAATGGATTTTGGATCACCTCTCCTGAGATCTTCAAGTGGAGGTGTAAATAGTTCTTTTGAATCTCCTAAACCTCATCTGGTGTCACCATATACTTCCACACCAACTCAACCTCATTTGGTCTCACCATATACTTCCACAACAACACAAATTGTTTGGTGCTCTGATGGGGATACTGGAGCCATGGATATTTTCTCTGCTTCTAAACAGCTCTGGCTGGGTTTCTCAGGATCTGATGCATCTGAAGCTCATGTAAGGTTTCAGTTAGAGAGGTTTGGTGTGATAGAACAATTTATTTTCTTCCCAATCAAAGGATTTGCCTTGGTTGAGTACAGAAACATTCTCGATGCTGTAAAGGCTCGGGAATATATGCGCGGACACTTTCCTTGGCACATAAAGTTTATGGATATAGGACTGGGAACTAGAGGTGCTATGAATGGTGTTGCAGTTGGTTCTAGTTGTCATGTTTATGTTGGAAATGTTTTAAGCCAATGGGCCAAGGATGAGATTCTGCATGAATCAAGGAAAGTGCTTTACAAGGGTCCTTACATGATCACCGATCTTAGCAATGAAGGTGCATTACTGATGGAATTTGATACCCCTGAAGAAGCTGCTGCTGTAATGGCACATCTCAGACAACATCGCAAGGAAAGGAGTAATTACAGGCCACCGTATAGTGCAGGGCCAACTAATGTCGTAATATCTCAAATTGACGGTGCAAGATCTGTGCTTACCCCTACCCACAGAAGCAACAACCCTGGAAACATGTCTAGTGGTCATGTTGCTGCACCATTCTCAGTAAATCATGACAGCCATCCCATGGAGCTTGTATCCCCTAGAGTAAAGTCTGAGAATCAGGGGAATTCAGTACAGAGTGGGTATACGTTTCAGTCAAACAGAGCTGTTACTGGCAGTACAGAGATGCTTGAAGCTGGCACCCAAAAGGTTGATGGTTATGACAATAACATAGCTGTGGTGGATCCTTCACAAGGAGGTGATGAACTTATATATAAATTTGTTTTTTAAACTTTCCCCCTCCCCTCTCCTTTTCTTTCCTTTTGATACTAAAGGAACTGTATATTGGATGATTTTACTCTAGGTAGTCATGTTGCTTCTCATGCCACTGAACAAAACTGGATGTATGCAAAACCTGGAACGGAGCTGCATTCTGCACCAGGGAGCATTCCATGCGTTCCTGTGCCTACACAGGGACCCTCTGTCCCACCTCCACCCCAAATCCAATCATCTCCATTTATACGACCCATTTACCTCCCTCCAAATAGTTCCTGGGATCCACGGGGTGTAAATCATAATCCTCCTTTGAACCCAATCTCACCAGGTGTAATGCCCAACAATTTTCATGGTAATGCTATTGTATCTCCCTTCATTCCTGCTTCAGTGACTCCACTTGCACAAGTACAAGGAACTCCAGCGCATCAATTTGACCTAATGTTTTCAGTTCCGACAGTGCCACCACCATTATCATCTCTACCACCTCCTCTGCCTGAAATGCCACCTCCATTGCCCCCATCTCCACCACCTTTGCCTCAATCGCAGCCACCTTTCGTTCCTCCTCCTCCACATTCACCTCCTCCACCTCTGCCTGTTCCAGAATCATCTGGAGTAGAAAGTTCTGGACGATGCTTGCAATATCGGTGGCAAGGAGTGTTATGTAAAAGTGGTGTTCAGTACTGTACGGTTTATGCATCTAGGGTGGATTCTGATATTTGCAAATATTCCAATGCCATTTCAGAACCTGTAGAGTAAGGACTTATCTTTTCTTTAGTTTCCTTTCTGGAATCTCATTAAGGTTTGCATATATCAAATAAATATCTATTAATAATTTATGACTAATTTGTTCAGATGGCCTGCTAAATTAGACATGACCAAGCGTACAGATTTTCGGCATGTGAAGTCAACATTTACTAGCACCCCACCACATAAAGTAAGTCAGTGAATATTACTATGCTTCTCTCTCTCTCTCGTGTCGCGAGGAATGTATTTAATGCCTGTGTCTTTGGGTACCTATATTTTTCTAATTTCTGGTTTATAAGGCCTTCAGAATCAAATAAATATCATATTGAACAGCTTTGCCTTTTATAAGATGAGCTACAGAATAGTTTTTCCATAACACAAAGAATGTGAGAATTATACAATGTTCACTGGTTAACATCAATGGATCATAAATTGGCATGTGGTGAATCCCTGGTAAACTGGTTGTCATCATAGCTATATATAATGCCAAGGATGCTGATAAGATGTATATGATTGGTGAATATGATATTTATTTGACTTATATGGCCTACTACCCTTTCAGTAATTTACTGAAAAAATTTCTGTTACAAACTGAGGAAAATTGATCCCCAGTCTACCTACTGAGTATTGACTTAATTGATGTGAAGGCCGAATTTCTACATATTAATATTAACTTATTTTTCTCCTTTTCCTTTCCAAACCTTATTTAATTTCATTGTCTTTCTTTTGCATCTGATGCAGAGGGAGGTATGTCGATTAATCCCAGCTTCTGCAGGCGACCACAAAGGCGTATGTAGCCTCCTCTGTCTATTATGATTTTGTCCCTTTGATAATGTGATTGTACTCTTTAGACAAATCATGTTTCAATTCGTAAAGGTCATTGAGCTTCATATTTGTACATAGACTTTTTCAACAAAAAGTGTAGTTCAAATATTTGTACATGGACTTTACCACACGTATTAAGTCTTGCATTACTGTTGTCCAGTTTCAGGATTTCATTTCGTACCTGAAGCAGAGGGAGTGCTCGGGCGTGATAAAGATCCCTGCCGTGAAATCCTTATGGGCGAGGCTTCTCTTCATACTTCCACACTCGAATGACACTTGCTCCATGCTCTCTATTGCACCCACTCCACCGGATTCCCTCATTGCTTTAATATTACCTAAAGAAACCAACTTTGAGTGGGTTTGATATGATCTTCTTAGTTTATTGTATGGCTGGAAGTCTGGCCATACATGTGCTTGCCGTGGCCTATGGAGTATTATTTTCAGAACACAACACTTATTTGTTATGCTTATTATACTAGCTGGCGATGTATTGTTTTTCAATATTTTCATACACGGTACAGAATCCAGCATACTTTATAGTGATCAATCGTTGTTTCAGCTTAGCTTAGCATGTAGATCGAAAGTATTTTCTCACTTTTACACCCCAACCTCTTTACCCCTACCTTCCCCTCCTTTGTAGCACTCACTCTCGCTCTCTCTCTCTCTCTCTCTCTCTCTCAGGAGAACAATTTCCTATCCCGTTGCATTCTCATTTTTTCCTCTCTCTTCATGTCACGTAGCAAAGGAGGAGAGAGAGAGAGGAAGAAGTGACAAGGCAACATGAGTAGGGCCAAGATGGAATATTGTGGCTCCATGAGCCCACAAGTAACACAACCACAGAAGCCTGGACCTGATGCAAAAATACTTAATTTTCATTCATGGCCCAAAGAAACATACAAAAAAAGAAGTTAGAAAAAGGGGAAGAAAAAATGAATTTGGCCAGGGTAGACTTTGCTGCTTTGCCTTGTGTGAGTGTTCCTCAAGTAATTCAGGCTGGGCGCAAGTAAGCCCCAACCTCTCCTAACTATTTTGATTTCCGATTGACCCGCACATTTACTCTCACTTATCTTTATTCGAGAATTCGATCGGCTTCTTCTACAAAGACATGTCGAACCGGCACGCTCAGACAAGGCAACCCGGGAACAAGGGTTTCGCCAAAACCCAAAAGGTCTTCGTCCCCAAGAATCAAGACCACAATCCAGGCCCTAAAGAGCCCACGCTCTCCAGCTCTCTCAGGCAATCGCTTGCCACTCAATCCAATGCCGAAACTGCCACCGTTGCTGCTGCGGCGCCGTCGGCAAGTAGGGTTCGGATGGGAGAGAAAGGAGAGTGGGTGTCCAGCAGAGCTCACGGTGGCAATTTCGTAAATTACTTGCCCCAGGATGAGGCGGTGGCGGCTGGGCTCGGCGCAGACGAAGGTGGATTGGATGCCCTGCAGTCTCAGAGAGTTGTGGATCTTCTTAACAGAGAGCTCTCTCGCTTGCTCAAGTTGAACCCGAAGGAGTTCTGGAGACAAGGTGCGTACAACTTAGTTAAGCTGCAACCTTTTTAACATTGATAAGCTTTTTTGTCACACTAAATTGTCAATTTAATAGAAAATTTGTTACCATTTCTGTTATCATCCCATCTAGTTTTCCAGTTTTTGGTTGTTATAATTATGCTTGTTCTTGTGATAGTACCATTAATCTTTCACTGTTGTTGTTCCTGATACCCATTTTTCTCAGTGGCTAGTGATACTTCCTTGCATGAATTTCTGGATAGCTTCCTACAGTTCAGGAGCAGATGGTATGACTTCCCTCATCGTGGAGCCAAACAAATGGTGGCAGGGGTCATTGTTGGGGAGTTCGAATTAAGCCGGCGTGTTTTTATGGCATTGTATCGCATGTAAGTTTGAGCTTGCAGCTGTAGCTTCATACTTTACTAGTTCGTTATCGTTTTTTTGTATTCACTTTATTCACTACCTCTGTCATTATATTACAGATCCTCTAATAGGGATCCCGGTGCACGTGCTGCTGATAGTCTCAGTCCAAAAGACCATGAAGGTGTGTTCTCTCTTCTCTGTAAATTTGTGTTCATACAGTCTGGTGGGCAAAATAATCCACTTTTTGGAATAGGATTGCTGTAACCGTTAAAATAATGTGAATATTATTTTGTATTACTTTGTGTCAGCTTCCTTTGTGCAGTAACCAATGTATGGGATAACTTTTGTGTCCAAATTAGAGCTTGTGGGTGCTTTTAGGTGTATCATAGAAGTCTGCATCTATGTTCTATATTTGCATTGAAGTTGAACATATCTCGTTGGAGAAAATATGATTAGGATGGGGTTTTTTTATTGCTTTTTTTTCTTTCTTCATTTGTATCATATCCTAATAACAGTTTTCACTAATTCCACATGTAGTTCTTTTGCAGGAGAAGAAGTTGCTTGACCTGCCCAAGTTGCTAGACATCTGTGCTATATATGGTCATGAAAATGAAGATTTGACCAGAGTGTTGGTAGGCATTTTTCATGAATAGCGCCCTACTGCATTGGCTCTCTCTCTCTCTCCCCCATTTTTTATTATGATGTCTTTCAGGTTGGAAATGCAGTGAAAGCACATACTAGAATACATGACAATTTGACTGCAGCGGCTTCACATTTCCTTAGCATTGTTCAAACAATGTATCAACGTAGCAGTACAGCTTTGGAGGTATGCACAGTGCCCACTAATCTATTAATTCAATTACAACATAGTATCTTACACCGCCAAATAATCTGTTTTTAGTTAATGTTTCAAGATGTCCATTACTTCGAGGGGGCGCAAACCTCTTGATTGAAGCTCCACTGTTCTGAACAATGAGAAACAAACATTTGCAGCCTAATGGCTATAGTCTTAGGTTTTCATGACCTCTACTTTTTAGACTTGAGGAAACTTGTAATGAAGAGAACTCAGTTGTCGTATAATGTTGATCAAAATTTCCAGCCTAACAAATAACCATTAACTCTAAACGTGTTTGTATTTCTTTATTCCTTATTTAGTCTGGTCTTTACTGGTAGTATTGACATGTACGTTTTCAATTAAGTAGCTTGCGTGCATTTCTGATACATGACGGAGGTTTTTCCAATATCATGTACAGGCCCTTTTTTCCTCTGGAAACCCTGGAGACCAGGGACCCGGCCTTCTTACTGATCTATTGGAGGTGAGTTTCTTTCTATTTTTTTTTTTATTGAACATGTTGGGACAACCGACTCCTTCCTACACCTTCTCCCATCCAATACTTACTTTAAATTTAAATTAATTTCTTCGAAATATTAAATAGTGGGTATTAATTTGGATATGTTCTGCTGCATGCTATAGAATAGTTTCTTTTGTCAATATTTCAATTATTTTTTTACAGTAACATGTGGTATTGTATCTGGAAGTTCTGTTGAACGAGTTTTAGCTACAAGTACACCAAAGGAACTCATTTAATAAGGGATTCAAGGAAATCATTACTTTTCCTTTTTTGGGTTGGATCTATGATACTTTCAGTGGATCGTTGCCGTTTCTGTTTCAGCTTTTTCAAGAGATAAGGATGTTTACATGCTTATGGTACTTGTGTTAAAAAATTTCTCCTCCTTTGGTAGGTTATGGACTTCATAAACGATGCAATTGTATCCATGGACGCTTTACTCACTGCCTACGAACCATCAGCTGTGTTCTTTTTGTGCCCTGTTGAAACGAGGTACCTTGTTTAGCATTGGGTTTTTCTAAATTTGTGGTCTAAGCATGAATGGTAGTAGCTGTATTCCACAGTAAGAACATGTGAGTGCATAAGGGTTTTCAGTTTTTACCAGCCTGTTTTGGTTCTTTGTCTAGGATTTTTATAGTGGAACCTGATTGGTTGGTAAATCATGGGTTTTAGCATGAATGCTGTCAAAAGTTTCAATAATAAGGAAATAGTATATCTCTCTGTCTATGCAGTTATGGGAACGACGCATTACTAAGCACTCTAGCAAGGTTGCATGATTCATTACTTCCATCTTTGCAGCGTGGGTTTCGAATAATTTCAAGTTCAACAGCTTCAGAAGATAAAATGGTGTCTAATATTGCTATAAGTTTGAAAATGTTATCAATGAGAATCGTCAAGTTTGGTTGGAAACTCTTGGACTTATGCTATCTAAGTGAGGAGGTCTTCAAAGATAACCTCCCCATTCCATCTGCTGCAGAGATGTTCCCAGCCAAAATAGAGGATCCTTTCATTAGGGCAGATATATTGGTTCAAACTTTAAGAGAGATTAATGGAATTTCAGTATGTGCTCAGGAAAACCAGAATAGGCAAACTTTTCTTCAAAATGTTGAGAAGAACTTCAACATTTTGAGCAAAATGGAGAACTTACAAAATAACGGTAAGGGATTACATGCTATTACTGTTTGTTTTACTTGTTCTTGTTGATTATAATTTTCCAGTTACTAGGTCTTATATGTATCAAGATAGACATTGTATATATGTCATGAGATGCATTTGTTTTGGAAGTAACAAATAATTGATAAATGTTATTGATAAATACAATAATCCTTGCATGATTTGTCATAGAATTCTTACATAGTAAGAGAAGTTATAAACTAGCAAAGTATGCTGAATAAATTGTTTTCTTAATCTCTCTCCACTATTATATCGATATGGGAGTTGATTTCTAGATATTGAGACGGTCATTTTCTCAATTAGGACATTAGGGTGTTGGGGAAGAAAGAAGGTAAAAATGAAATTTCACAATAATTGGTGTCTTATAAAAATTTTATATTCGGTTATCAATCGGAAAATATTTACTATATGTGATTGTTTTTTATTGGACAGTTAAGTATAATTATGCTTGATCTTGAAGAAGTAAGTTATATCAAGTCAACTTTGTTCATGCAGGATGGATAGTTGTGGATGATGAACAGCTAGGGTATGTATCCGGGATACTGATGAGTTCTCACAAAGTCATTGTTAAGGAGCACCCCAGTACGACAGTCCCTTTAACAAACAACAAGGTGCAAATAGATGAAGATGTTGCAATTGTAGAGTCCAGAATCAGTCAAATAAAGGACCTCTTTCCTGATTATGGCAAAGGGTTTTTAGCTGCCTGTCTAGAAGCCTACAACCAGAATCCTGAGGAGGTGATTCAGAGGATTCTTGAAGGAACACTTCATAAAGATCTGCAGTCCTTGGACACTTCACTAGAGACAATGCCAGTATCCAAGAATGCCACTGTTAGTAGGAATGATAAAGGGAAAGGAAAGCTAGTTGAATTTACAGCACCACCCGCCACTAATACAGTCGCCGTTGCTAGGGATAAACCAAACAGCAGCTCTTCAGTTTCATCTTCCTCAACACAGGGAAGGTTTGTTAGGAAGTCTAAAACGGACTTGCCTGATTCTGATATCCTTGATAACAGAAATGAAGAGTACACAGCAAAAACTGCTGCTCTTATTTCAAAGTATGAAGATGAGTATGAGGATGAATATGATGACTCTTTTGATGATCTAGGTCTGAGTGTTGCAGATTCAGGAGTCGGGGAAAGTGAGATATTTAGTGAAAAAAGTAGCTCAAATATGGGTAGGCCTTTTGAAAAGCAAAATGAAAGTTCATCTCGAAGTGCTCCTAGTTCGAAATGGGGCTCCAGACAGAAGCCCCAGTATTATGTCAAGGATGGTAAGAATTACAGTTACAAAGTTGCAGGTTCAATTGCAGTTGCAAATGCTGGTGAAGCATCATTAATTACAGAAGCACAGCAGGACATGATTCATGGCCTTGGTCGCGGTGGCAATCTTCCTCTTGGTGCGGTCAAGAAGCTGACGGAGTACTCTGAGGAGCAAAACAAGCAGTTTGATATTCCTCAGATGGAAGGGAGAGGGAGAGGGTTTATTGGGAATGCCAGGGGCAGAGGAAGGAGAGGAGGAAGACAAAGGGATTCCAGTGAGGAGCAAGATAATAAGCAAAATGATACTTATGAAGTTGAAGGCCAAGAGAATACCGAGAATCAAAGGGGAGGAAGGGGAAGGGGACGGAGAGGAGGGGGAGGGGGAAGAAATTTCAGGAAGGACAGGGCCATGAATAAGCACTTTTCTGGTTTAGGTGGCTCTTAGGTATACAGGATTACAGTGATTATCTGCCCTACTTGTAGTTTTGGGAATGGTTTTAAGCATGAGATCTTTCGAGAGTTACAAATTACTGTAAATTTTGGTTACATCGATTAATTAATGAGTTATATGCATCAAAATGAAGGATTATCGGTGGTTTTGAAATAAGCTGTGCTTTCTCTTGTATCAAAACCAGTAATGGTGCAAAGGCAGTCTATTTTTATACGTCCTGGTAAAGAAGCAATATTCTCTCTCTTTCTTTTCATTCTTATGTTGAACAAGTTGTAAACATAGCTCCCAATTCCTGCTCAACTGGAAGAGTCCCAACCAAAAAAATTGGGCGGGTAAAAAGAAACTATTACGGAGGGAAAGTGGCCCAAGATTAAAATAATCAGGCCATAGCAAATGAATTCTTTTTGTAGTTTTTTGGACAAACCAAAGTAAATGAATTCGGGCATCAGAAAATTAGTACCACGAATTTGGGATGGCGGAAAATTGGAAATGAAAATATGAAAATAAAAAAGAAAAGGAAAGAAAAGGTTAACACTGCGTACCACGAATTTTGGATGGCGGAAAATTGGAAATGAAAATATGAAATAAAAAGAAAAGAAAAGGTAAACACCGCGCTAGAAGAAGGGTTCGAACCTTCGACCTTGTGGTTAACAGCCACACGCTCTAACCAACTGAGCTACTCCAGCACGTCACGACAACAAATGCGTGGTATATTTCTTTGAACCACAGCTTTTTCTTGCTGACGGTAGATTATTTTTCCGTTTCGGGATGAAGACTAGGGAATGAATCAGAACATTTCAGATTCACAAAGCATTCCAATCACAAAACTTATCAGGGCTGTGCAGCCAATGCTTTAAATCTCGATAATTCTCCTACTCAGCTGCACAGTGATACCTTCCACTCTCTCTATTCAAGTAACTCTGCCAAGTAGTTCAATCAATGACACTAGCTTACAATCACTGGTGGACTTAGGAATTTTTTAACGGAGGTGCAATTTTGGTCAGGATTTAAAAACGAAGACAAGCTCGTTGCGCAGCACAACACAACACAGCGCAGTGCAGCATCAGACAAACTTCTTTTAGGTTTTTCATCGAACACCTAGAGTGCACCTCCCAGGTGGAGCATAGATGCAATATGCAACACTTACAATAACTTTTCCAACGATAGAAGGTGCAGCTGCACCTCCTTACGCCTTAATAGGTCCATCACTGCTTACAACTGAAAAACCATGGTATATTTCAATGGTTCCCCGTCGTATACATCCATGTGTTAATCTAATCAAAGGAAGAGTGCTTCGCGGTTTCTGGTCATGTGTCGATCTAATCACATGACTAGTCACGTAATGAGAAAGACAAAAACCGATATCAGAATTCTCCACTCAATGACATTAGATCACGAGGCTGCATATAGAATAGAAGATCAATCTTGCAAGGCCAAAAAGAGAACAAACTAATTTGTTAAACTGCTTTCGTAATTTGATAAGACACTTTTCTCTATTTCCGCTTTCCATACATAATTGAAACTACCTTAGGTAAACTTCAGAAATAATCAACGCAAATTCAAAAAACAAGAAATCAGAGATTAAAAATCCAATGTATAAAATAATTTTCTTCATTAATGCCATTGTCGCATAAAAAATTTAATGTTACAAACGATAGTGTAACCCATTCGATGTGTATTTGGCGCCACCGCCAACAACTAAATGACTACGAGACATAATTGTTTGGAATCTGATGACAAAAAACCAGCATGGAGACGAAAAATAGGTGCAAAACAATATAACCACGTCCATTTCTACGCATCATCCCCCATATTAGCTGCAAAGCGGCCAATATTTTTACCCTGAAAACACACGACGAGAAAGAAAAAGTGAGCAGGAAAGTAGAATGAAGATCAATGAACAGCAAGCATGTTGGAGTTCTTGCAGTGACAGTGAAGAAGAAGACTGTTCACAAGCATATATACCTCTGATAACATTCGCTGTTTGTTAAGTTGCTGGGTCCTTGCTTTGTTGACAACTGAGTTTGGTGATCTAAACAGCCTCTGTAACAAAGAATAGGATTTATTATAGTAAAACAAACAAACGGATAGAATTAAACAAAGCAACTGCAAATATTACTAACTCGGCAAAGCTCAAGAATATCGAATGAACAGGAGACTATATTTGGTGTAGTAGTCAGAACCGAACCTTTTCACTACTGGATAGACGATGTTCAGAATCTGAAAGATACTTTTTCTTTGGAGTGAATCCAAAAACATCCTGAAGGAGTTCGTTTTCCTGTTTCAGAAAATTTATGAATCAATTAGCCTTTGCTTACCTAAAGAGGAATTACATAATGTGACGATAAAAAATAGATATGAATACTGCCCAGAAAATGACAAGGAAATTATTGAAGGTCGAGAAAAGCCGCAACCTGCATGTGCTTGATAAAACCTCCTCCAAGAAAGTGCTTCAAAAAGTTCAACTGTAATATTTTCAAAATGGAAAAGAATTGATGAGTTGAACAATCCACAAAATAAAAATGTGAATACAAAAATCGGGAGGAGAAGCAGAGGATGAGAAGGACCTGTATCATCTGTGCCCATGTAGATGTCTGTAACGATTCACTACCAATCTTTATTGAAATTTCAGGAGAATAACCATCCTAAAATTGAAGAATGAGATCACTATACAGGATCAATGCAATTAGTATTTATTTTAATACAAAGAATCTAGATATACCTCAAAATATTCCAAGATATCCCGAAACGTATTCCGCTGGTTGCTAAGATCTTTTTTAGCAGAACTTTTACCACCTGCCTCAGCTGAAAGGTTTCTGGCTTGAATAATAATTTTTGCCTTTAGTCCTTGTATATGTACATATTCCCGAGGTTTATTTCCTTCTTCAGTTGAGCTATCACTTGAACTTTTAGCTCCCGCAGAGAACTTCTCTAAAATTCCTAGCTCAAAAATTAAAGCCAAAGCTTCACCAGCAGCTATCCGTATAGACCGGTCATCCTTGTCTAGCAGACTAGATAAGTATGATATGGACCTACATTATTGGCCAAGAAAATAAAGGGCAAAATTACTTGGATGATTCAATCTACGAACCATTATGAGTTTCCATGCTGAAATAGGGTAATTAAATGCGACACCAGTTAAGGTTTTACTCACTCTTGCCAATCTTTGGGATTAAGATTCCACCCATCCATAGTCGTAAGAAGAAAGGACCATGCAGACACCATGGTGGTTATTACAGGGGCAGAGGGTTTGACTGCAACTACCTGAAAAATAGATAAGTAAGCTCAAACAACAGCATGCTCACACACTTTCTGGAAAAGTAGCTGGAACATGAATACTTACATTGGAACTCAGTTTTGGATGAACCACTTGCCACATAACTTGCATTGATTTTTCTGTTTGCTCTGGGTCACTACCACCAACAAAAGTGATAATAGCTAAACACTCCAGTAACTGCGAACAAAATCCAAATTGTTTGTTCAGAACAAGGAACGCAGGACCAGCATCAGGATAATCCAACCACCAGAAAGCCATTGAAGTTAAATACTAAAAAGGCATAATATCTTAGATACCGCAGATGTCTTTGTTGCTTCAGATCCTGATTTGAAAGCCTGCGAAATCACAGGTAGTGAATCCTCCAGTATTTCATTAGCATTGTCCCCACATCCGACAGTCAAAGCCAATAGTCCTGCAAACATAAATGAAAAGATTAAAAACTGATTTTGGTACTGGGGGGAAAGAATGTGAATGAGCCAAAAAAGGGGTAATGGACTAACCGATCACATGAGACGCCAAACATATCTCTTTGGACGAACCCTTTTTTATGCAATTCAGACACTGATGCAATAAAGTTGCAAATCTGAGGAACACCAAATAAGTGTATAAGAATCATAGTATTAAAAAAAAATGACTCAACATTGTGTCAGAGAAACACAATAAGGTAAGAACTAGGCATCCCTAGGCCTCAAGAGCATTAATGGAAATAATTGAATGCACGGGCTTACTTCTTTTCCACAAACTGATGCTGTAAGTTGCTATTAAACGCTTCAATAATTGATGACAGAGCTTTTTCTCTTGTGGAACCCCTTCACATACACAAAGTAAACATATAAGCAAAACGGGCAACAGTCAAACCAGCTTCTTCACAAAAAGTAAATATATGAGCCAAATGGGCAACAACCAAACCAGCTTCTTCACACAAAGTAAATATATGAGCAAAATGGGCAACAATCAAACCAGCTTCTTCACCCTTCTCTCTTATTATTATCATTACAGAACATGATGATTAAAAGCAACAAAATTGTAAAGAGAGTACCTCTTCTCATACAAAGCATCTACAGCTTGGTCCAGTAAACTATCCTTGTCCACTTGCATTTCTTCATTCCCGGCCACTGACATACGATCAGAGCGAACGGTCGACGTTGAACTCACACTACTATTATCATCATCGCTGTCCAACAACGCCGCATTCTTACGCTGAGAATTACCTGCCAATGCCAATCCATACAAACCTCAGCACCAGAAATTCTACAATTGTAAATTTTTTGGGTCGAAAAGCAACGTCCATGTATCATGAGCTCCAAAAACCATTAGAATCAACAAAATTGTTGCAACAAAAACAAAAGGGAATGAATAGAATGCAAATTTGAGATCTCAAACAATCAGATTGATGTAAGCAAAACCTGAAATTGAACTGGAACCCTAATTAACATCCAACCACAACACAATCCAGAAGGTGAAATTAGAAAGGCTTACGCTTCCCCATCTGCGAGTTGTACGAGGGCTCCTCCTGACTATGGTTTCTTCGTCAGAAAAAATGACAGGGCTGACTGAGAATCTGAGAAGGAGAGCGTTGCCAAAAAGAAAATATAAAAAGATGGGTGAAATCGAATCGGTTGGAGACGAGAAAAAACAGATATTCAGAAAATCCCGAGGACAATTTAGCCATTAAAAGATTAGGGTTGTTTTGTAATATTTATTTTGAATCTGATTTTAGGGTAAAAATAGAGCGAGAGGGGTTTTTCTTTCTGGGAGAGACAAATTGGATTAGGACTTGGGAGGAGGAGGAGCTTAAATGGTCGAAAACTCGAACCGCAGTTTGTTTATTGTCTCTTCTCTCTGCTTAAATGGGAATTATTCAATTGATATGGCATCGAATATTCGGGGGCAACATGCGGACCGCTGCTCCAAGCAATCGTGTGGGTCAGTACGTGGTTAGTTCTGATCCGTTGATTTGATCCACTTCGTGATAAGATGACGTTGTTTCGGACTTGGCGATGTCGGCAGGACGAGCGAGTTGGTAGAGTGGGAAGGCGCCAGGAGGCGCGTAGACAAGTGTAGCATTTGCGCCACGTGGGGTTTGAAAGAAAGTTCCAGCTTCTAGGGCTTTAGATTTATTGTAGGCGTGATTGAATTCGAATCAAAATTTCGTTGTGTTAGTTTTAGGCGCGATTGAATCAAAGTCTTTAATTGAAACGCAGCGTTCCAGGAGGGCGGGTGGGTCGTCATTTGGTTAAAGGTTGTGGTTGTGGTTGTCGCTTAAATTCTAGGACTTGCTTCCTACAACACAACACGCTACCTTGGCTAATGTTTGCTTTGAATAATCACGACCGTTGATACTGAGCTGCTACACACAATTAGTCGCCCACTCGAACGTGAATGATTCCAACCGTAACTCCATGTGAAATTCGTGTCTCATCATGGATGATAACGATTGATTTTAGCAAAATTCTTTAATATCTAAACAAACAACTCATGGATTTATAATAGTAAAAATCTTTATACTTCCATATATATAACTAGAAAGGTCGATATACATATAATTTCAAAAATGTTGGAACGCTAGCTAGCTGGAATTTCAAGTTGGGTCTGCCGAAAACTTGGATCTAACTTCATTAATCAAACCTAGTTGCCTGGAGGAGACCCAAATAAAAATAATAATTAACAGTAATAATCAGCTAGGTTAACTTGGAGGTCAAGTAGATAATCTAATCTAACTGCAACAAAGCATTTTGAGCGGCTCTAAAGCTTCCTAAACATCTGTGTCTAAGTTTAACAACAAGTCTTCCTCAAAGAACCAAAAAACCGTTGGTGAGGTCCAAAGGTTTTTGGCACATGATGAGTGTTCATTAACCCTAATTTTATGGCTTAAGTCGGTCAGTCTAATCAGCTCTGTGAACTGCTCTCATGGAATAAGAACCAATTTTATGATTATCATGAAGTCTTGCTATTGGCCCAAACCCGTCACACGTGCCCTGAAACTCCCTTTTTTTTTTTTTTGGGTCTGCAGATTTCTCACTTCTGAGTCGAGCTTTTTAGTCCTCATCTTCCACAACCAAAAACAGAACTTGCAGAGACAATGCAAATTGATTGATAAAAATACCCAACTACCCAATTCTGTTGAGCCTGTAACCGTTAAAACGGTGTCGCATTCTTGCTAAACAATGAGCCCCATTTCGTCTCCATTTCAACCTCTCTCCCTCTCTGTTTTCACTTCACTGTATAAATATATTGAGAGTGCTATTCAGTCTTGGTGGTCAACCGTTTTCTCTCTCCAAATCTTTGGGTTCCGTGGTTTAATATTTGGTTTCTGGCTTTGTTTACTCTGTTCCTACCTACTAGATTTTCTGCGTGGATGTAATAACAGAGAAAACAAAAATGAACGGAGATCCTTCATCGCCAGACCTTTATTGCCATGAAGATCCGAGCTTTTTGTATGAAGATGATGAAGAGATGGCAGAAGTAAACGTAGTCGTTAATCAAAACGAAATTGAGTTGGAAGAAGCCCACTTGCATAGCTTAATTGACAAAGAGATCGCATTTGGGTTCAGGACGGATGAAGATTTGGTCATTGACGACTGGGTTCAAGAAGCTCGCTTGCAAGCTATCACATGGGTTCAAACAGTTAGTCTCAAACAAACCCATTTCTTGTATTTGATTGAACTGCATTTATGAAGCTTCAAATTGGAAATTGGAATTGAATTGAAATATATTTATGTTAATGGTGTTTCTTGAATTTCAGAGAACAAGAGCTCTTGGGTTTCATCCCAGAACAGCATATTTGGCCATCACATACTTTGATCGGTTCATTTCCCTGGAAGCCATCCCTGTAAGAATTTCTTTCTTTCTTTTTGGGATATGAACAACCAATGCAAGTTTAATTGACAATGCCATTCAAATGGGTTGCTGTTGATAATGATTTTATTTATGGTTTGCAGGAAAAAAAAAGAGCTGCTTTCGTTAGATTGATTTCAGTGGCATGTCTATTATTGGCTGCAAAGATGGAGGAGATGAACCGCCCACCACTTTCACAATACACACTCGAATTCCAAGGCAGAAATATTAAGAAAATGGAGCTTATGGTATTGGTAGTCTTGAAATGGAAGATGAATTTAATCACACCCTTTGCGTTTCTTGATAACTTCATCGCAAAGTTGTGCCAAGAATCTCCACCAGGTCTAAAATCCGGGATTGAAAAACGGCTCCTTTCCATAATGACAGGTATTTCTATTACTATTTCCATGAACATTTATGTTTGAATCATGCATGCGATTAATTTTTTTGTTTATGGGTTGATTTAGATGGTGATTATGTATTAATTATTACGTTTGTTAATTAATGTAGAGATTCATTTAATGCATCATCGACCATCTGCCATAGCAGCTGCCGCCACATTGATGGCAGTGGATCAGAACTTAGCACAAGAAGCATTGGAAGCCAAGATAACATCCATTCCTGAATTGTACTTCCTGGAAACTGTGAGTCTTTTTTTCCTTTCTAAATAAAACTATAGAAGTCATTTCCTCATTAGTTGTTTGTTGCATCAAACAAATCAAAGATTGGATTCTGATCGATGTTCTTGGTCCTCTTGGACTTGTTTGTCTTATTCACAGGAAGCTGTGTATTCATATTACACGATAATGCAGGTGCCATAGACGAATTAACCTAAAGAATTTGGAGGCCAGTAGATATTGTAGGAAATTCTTGAGTTACATCAGAGAAGTGATTCTGCTACTTTGGTAAATACCATATACGACAATTAGTAGTTTTCATATTGGTTTAAAGAGTGTGTATAGTTCTTAGTCATGATTTGGAGATGATCAGAAACAGCTTCCTTAAGAAAATTTACAGATCAGAGCTGGTTGCTGTTAACTCTTGAGTTTTTGCTTTTTTATTTATTTTTAGGTACTCATAATTCTTGGGTTCAGATATCTGTTTTGGTTATCGGAGGAGGGGGGTTGATTTGGGTTTCTGATTGGATGTTTGGAATACTTTTTAGTTTGTGTGATTTGATGCTTCTATGTTGCATGTTGGCCATCTAAACAATTTTGTAAAGGTGAATGTGATTAGATTTGTTTGAATATTTGGGGATTGCCTTTTGAGGCGGGCCCTGCTCTTTTTCTTCTTTGAAAACATTGGGGTTGGCTTAGCTATGCATTGCTGAGGTGTCATCGAAACGAAAATATCTTTTTGGTAATGGGAATTCTCGGTCAATAACACAATGATACATGAGATAGTTTTTCCATGTGTCATTGTGTTATTAACCGGAATAGCAAAAAATGTTATCCTCGTATATTATATTTTGAAACTAAAGTTACCAGTCTTAACCTCATAAGCCAAAAAATAAAAATTACCTGTCTTAAGTTATGGGCTGCTGTTCAGAAATTTTACAGTTTTACACTTTCTTTTTACCCTTTCATGTACAACAGAAAAATAAAAAATAAACAGATTGCATGGCATATCATAGTCGTTAATGTTTTTTTATTTTTTGAATGGCCAAAAGAGTTGATAGTCGTGCTGCCAAAACTTGGTAAACTAGAAAAATAGCATCTTTGATCTTTGACTGTAGCTGAATTACCAAGGGTCTATATAATCTCAATTTACACGTAAAAATAATTTAGACTTGCATTTTATTTGATATTTTACTTTTCCCACTTGGTGGTTCTGATATCATGCTAGTTAGAACTAGAGAAATTTTTTACAATCGCTCGTATCGACTCCAATCCTTTGGTACCACGTGTGCGCTACTTTGAAGAGGCCTCGAGGCAGAGAAAATAGCACCTGCACAAAATATGCAATCACGATGGCCTACTAAGAAAACAGTGGTGTCTATATGCTAATATAGCATATAAGGCAAGGCGGTATTAGGCAATAACAAGAGCAATGGCAAGAATGAACTGCAGGATCAACATCTGTTAGCGCAAACTAAATCCTTAAACGTTTCAATAGTTAGAAGTTAGAACAGCTATCACACATCAGGTTTACAAAAACTGACCTCTTTTCAGAAGTTGAGGATATTATATCTTGGGAGATTCACTATTATACCCAATATAGGAGCCCAAATTATAAAATAAAATAAAAACCCCCTTATATGAATGATATTACAGTATCAAAAGAATGATAATGATCTTTGAAATGATCCCACAAACAAAACCTCCATCCATCGGCAAGTCGTCAAGTACCTTTTCAAGTTTTGATTGATCTGTTTCATTACACAGGGATGAATTTCAGAGCTGCTGAAATCGGCATGCCAAGGAACCCAAGTAAAACGCTCACGAACCATTGCTGCAAACTTAGAGGAGATGTGCTTGCAAACGTGCCCAGGAACTCAATGATTATGATTTGAAAGATAACAGTGCATGAAAGCACAGTCACAAACACATAGTTCTGCAATATCCCTTTGAAGACGTTTATCTTCTCCATTTCCCTAGAGCTGATCTCATTGAAAACCTGAAAGAAGGCACAGAGTAGGAAGTAAATACTCTAAGCAAATCCTTATCAGCATAAGATGGGGGCTGCATTTATTCCCTATCCAAATTTGCAAGATATTCGCCATCATATCCACCGGCATGCTGCAATTATTACTTGATATTACAGTAACAGGGCTAATTAGTCAACACTGTATATGGAAATTACTCTCCTAATGACAGCAGTGATAATAAAGTACTGCATGCATGCATAAGCCCTTAGGCTTATGGATGAGTATCATTTTCCGAATTTGAATCCTAGCATTTCCAATACTCCGATTCATTAATAAACACAATATGATTAAGTCAAACGCCTGATGATTCATGATTACCTGGCAAAACACAAATGAGTTGAAAATAAGGGTGTTTAAAATCAAATCAGAATCTGGGCCAACCAGATGAAAGGTTTCTTTTCCTCTAGTCTGTAGAAACCATATTATCACAAACTGATACAGAGACTGCCCTATGATATTCCTCCACATCACATTAGTGATGAAGTTCCCTTTCCTACCAACCGGTGTTCTCTTCATTAAATCATCATTAGGAGGCTCTGTGGCTAATGCAAGGGCTCCTAGAGTGTCCATGATCATGTTGACCCAGAGAAGCTGAACAGCAGTAAGGGGAGTATTTCCTAGGAGCATTGTCAACACCCAAGACAAAAGTTAAACATTAAAGGATTGTCATGAGAAAGAAAAAGAAATATAAATAAGAAAGAAAACATATCGCAGTCTGCTTACCGGTTAAACAGGCTGAAGAAAAGTTAACAACAAGGGCGACAACATTGACTGTTAACTGGAACTGAACAAACTTCTGTATGTTTAAGTAAACTGAACGCCCCCATTTGGCCACTGTCACAATTGTAGAGAAGTTATCATCCAAAATTATCACATCAGCACTTTCTTTTGCCACCTGAGATAATGCAAATGGTTAATTACCTTAATGTCAAAAAGGTTCAAGTTGACCTAAAAACTAAAGGATATGGAGCTCTACCCCCAAAGAAAGAGAGAAACAGAGACTTCCTTCGGCAAAGGAGTCGCTTCTTTCTTGCATTATCCATATCTAATCCAATATTATTTACCCTTATGACAACCACTTTGCAACCCTAGTGAATTCTTCTGATATCCAAAGTCAGTAATAAGATCATGGAGCTCTGATTTGTACAACTACAATTTCAAATCAAATTCTACCTGAATTGAATGTTCGTAACATAACAAAATAGGCTTACTGGCACAAGAAAACTACAGGGATTGAACCTTCCTATAAACAAAAAGTATCAATCAAACAATTTGGCTGTCTTTCAGCATATTATATGTAGAAAAAGGAAAGTGGTCCTTAAAAATGTGACTTAATGATATGAGAGAGAGTCTTTTACTAGACAGAAAAAGGGGCAGCATCTTGGTAAATACCTCAGTTCCAGCAATGCCCATTGCAAGTCCTATATCAGCTTCATGAAGCGCTGGAGCATCATTTGTACCATCACCAGTCACAGCAACAACTTCTTCAAAAGTGGTGCGCAACTGTTTTACAAGGGTATGCTTATCCATTGGTGAAGATCGAGCCATTACCTGAACACATGATAATATCAAATTGTGGTCAACAGAAAAGTCACTTCTCGTCAAAGGGAATTACAAAACTTGAATAGTAAAGCAAATTTCTACTTCAATTATTGTCATATGACTTTCTAGAGCCGTGCTTTCACCCATAAGTAAAGAAATAATGTATTTTCTTTCACATTGATATAGTAATTGTCATCATTATTACTCTACTTCCCACTAAAGACATGGATTTGTAACATCTTATTATTCGCCGTAATTAGCTGTGCAAGAATAGTAAAGTAGGAATTGGGAATTTGAATAGAATTAACACCTTAGGTTTCTTGTTAAGTTAAAAAGTATAATTAATTAATTAAATGTTTGTGAGACACATCTAGCTGAATTTTTTGAAAATGTGGTATACATGTTTCTACGTAAGTGTCTTTTAAAAAGCTAAGAAAATGCACCTGAAGTTTTGGAATAATTTTTTGTAATTCCTCCTCACTCTTCTCACGGAATTCAGGGCCTTCAATTGCCACACCCCCATCAGTCAAAATTCCACATTCTCTTGCAATTGCTTTTGCAGTGTTTATGTTGTCTCCAGTTACCATCCTGACAGTAATGCCAGCAGACCTACAAATCGCAACAGACTCCTTGACACCAGGACGAACTGGATCCTTGATACCCACAATGCCTATACATGTATACCCAGAGCTAGGAATAGGACTTTCAGCAGAGAACTCGTTTCCAATCTCCATGTACCCTAGGCAGAGAGTTCTAAGGGCTTCACTAGCAAATCGTTCAATGATGCCATTCAGAAGATCGATGGATGCTCTGTCAAGGGGAACAACCTTGCCATCTGGACTCAAGAATTTGTCACATGCAGCTAAAACTATTTCAGATGCACCTTTACAGTGCACACGGAAGCCACCTTCAGGAAGCTCTAGAACAACACCCATTCGCTTCTTCAGAGAATTGAAGGGCTCAACTTTCACAACCTTTGATGCTTGTCGTTCTGCCTTGAAATCGCCTCCAAGCAACATCCCAAATTCCAAAATAGCGGTTTCAGTGGGTGTTCCCAATAACTCAATCTTTCCATCTTTGTTTGTAACAACTTCTCCTCCTGTGTTGTTAAAAATAGATTGGAGCAGAACTCTAAAAGATGAATCAGGAATTTCAGAGGACAAGTTAGAAGCTCCTTTAGAGGTTCCCACGTCTTGGATTTTCCCACAAATGCAAGCTTTCACAACAGTCATGTGGTTAGTAGTTAGTGTCCCAGTCTTGTCACTGCAGATAGTTGTGGCTGATCCCATTGTCTCGCAAGCAGCCAAATGCCGGACAAGTGCCCTATCGTTCATCATCTTCTTCATGGCAAAAGCAAGACTCAATGTCACAGCCAAAGGCAAGCCTTCGGGAACAGCAACAACAACAATTGTAACAGCTATGGCAAAAAATTCCAAGATTTCCAATGCTTCATCTCCAGACCATATCAAGTGAGATCCTTCTTGAAGCTTGCGGCTGAACAATCCTTGAACCAATACGGCAAATGTCACAACAGCAAAAAACAGGCCTATTTTCCCAATGATGGTTGCCACACCATTTAGTTTGACCTGCAAGGGAGTTTCATCATCTCCTCCTTCACTGAGGGTAGCCATCAGTTTACCCCACTGGGTTCTCATTCCAACAGTAGTCACAAGCATCTTGCATGATCCATCTTGAACTTTAGTTCCTGATAGGAGGAAAGGATTCACAGAATTGACATTGACCGGTTCACTCTCTCCAGTTAAACTAGATTCATTTATCAGCACAGAAAACCCAGAAACAAAGAGTCCATCAGCTGGGACCAGATCCCCAATAGACAGATGAACAATGTCACCAGGAAGTAGATCATATATTGACAACTTCTGTCTGAACCCGTCTCTAGTAACCTGAACAGTAATTTTTTTCTTCTCCTTTTCCAAGTCCTTGAACTGCAGGGACTGTTTATAATCGCTAGTTGCAGTGACAAATACAACAAGCAAAATGCTCGCAACAATTCCGAGTCCATCATGGGCACCCTTCGGCCATCCTTCTGTCATTATCCCAACAAGCAGAGAGACAAAGGCACAAAATGCAAGTATCATGAGGGTAGTGTCTTGAAGGGCTTCCCACACATAAACAAAAAATCCGCGTGATGGTCTTTCAGTGAATTTATTAATTCCATAAATTTCTTTTCTTTGACTCAACAATTGCTCAGAAGTGGAAATTCCATTGACACTTGATGTTCCAAGCTTGCCCGTGATAGTCTCAACACCACCATGAATTCTCAGCTTCTTCACATCACGGCCTTCAACAATCGAGCCCAACTCATCAGCACAAATTTGAAACCCTGCAGCTTTGACTTCCTCAGGTACAGTATAGTCACTGAGAAAACTTAAGCCTGCACACATTTGACGGTTGAAAACTAAATAAATGGATAACATAAAGAGAACTCTTGTTTGAAAAAACATAACCATCGTATAGCCAACTTTAGAACCAAGTAGGTTAAGATTCTTGCCTTGGATAAACTGAAGTGCAGCTTGTGAAACCAAAACTGCAACTCTAAACTTTTCCTATTAATTCAACCGAAGAAGAACGGATGCAAAAAAACAAAAAAGAAAAAAAGAAAACCAAGTCCACAGTAAGAAACATAATTTTCCTTTATAAGACAGTAAGATATATATTTCCACAGAAAGTATGGTAGACCTTAATTTCCTTTGTTTTATAGTAGACCTTAATTTCCTTTGTTTTATAGTAGACCTTAATTTCATAGTTCATGATACAGTAACTACTGTTCACCGCGGAATTGAACTTATATTCATTTACATGCAGCATAAGATCATTTAAAGCAGCTGAATTACTGAAAATTTTCACCATGCATGGTTCTGGAAATGATATTGTTCAAGACTTTAGTACGTTCCCAGACATCCAGCCAAAATAAATTCTCATGTCATGCAAGCAATAAACGTTTGAGTCCTCTTATGGAACATCATCGTAGCACACTCCATATCACTATACCAAATTCAGTGGCAAGTTACTTGCTCAGGATTTTCCATTTCCACATGGTTCAACATTCAGTGAAATCCGACAACACCAAATGGCAACTTGTTCAAGCTGTGATTGAAAATAATAACATTTGCAGGACAACTGGATCTGTTAACAGCAAGGATAATTCAGCGTCCACCTGGAATACATGATCTCAAATTTCGAATAATATATCATCCCCATAACGAAATCTTTTCACTCTTCCTTACATCTAAAATACGTTGCTCGAGATGTGCCTCAACTTTCCATATCTGTGTGGATTTGATTTTGTTAAGCATGCAAATAACTCAAATGTAAATCTACAAGTACGCAGGAATGGAACTTTAATTAATTTAAAATTCAGATTAATGATTTGATCTATTCTAGACTTCTAGCAGTCGTTTACAAGTATGGTAAGTACCTTTTGGATCAAAGACAACTAATCAATCATAAGGACTGATTAGCTGGAAAAAAGAAAAAGAAGGAAGCAAAAAAACAAAATAGAAAGCGATTTAAACCTGATTGGAGCGTCGAATAGTTTCAGCCTCGAAACGCTTGGGGAGATTAGCAGTGAAGCGGAACCTCCGTTTCTTATTCTTCACAATCCAACAGAGCTTTCTCCATCTCTGAAGCGCCTCCTCCGACGAGTTCTTCGCCTTCAAATCAAAGTTCTCATTCAAATAGCTCTCCATCTCAGCTTCGCAGCTTCACCAAACGCGACCTCTCCGGCTCTTCTTCTATACACAATTTTATACACAGAAACCCTAGCCTTTACTCAAACACACCACCAAAGAATCAAAAGGCAGGCCGAACCAGAGGAACAAAAACTTTTACCAACAGTAACTCGAATCGTCTTTTTTAGTCTTTAGTCTCTGTTTTGATTTTGATTTTTTTCTTTTTCAAATTCAAATGAAAAATAAGACCAGAATTGACCCTTGAGAGAGAGAGAGTAAAAAACAAAAATATCGTTTGCCGCGTGAGTCCGCGTCGAAGAGGGGTAATTGGTTTGAATTTTTTTTTAAAATGCTGTTGATTGGTTGGTGGTGGACTTGAAGCGCGTTATAGGGTATCGAAAAGTGTAAACGGAGATGGGGCCCATAACGCTTTTATTTATTTGTTATTTTATGGTGTGGTCCCTCCCATTTTAAAATGCGTAGGCAGCATAAGTGAGATCTGTCTGTACGAGCCATAATGGAGGATCACATGGCCGAGGATGGGACAAATAATCACACACACTTCCCTGAAATCGAAAGCATCTTACAGGATAAATTCTTGGGAGATTCACTATTATATCCAATGTATGAGTTCAAATTATAAATAAAAAAATCATATATAAAATGAATTTTAGAAACACACCCAAAGTCCATTTTTAATATAACAAAAAGACTTTTACCTTCTTTTAAATTACAAAACTATCATTAATATCTTGAAACAAACCCAACCTCAAAACTTCATAAAAAAAAACTCAAAACACTCAATAGAGTATTAAAGTAATTTAATAATCAAAACTAAATTCAATAGGGTCAGCTATCATTTTTTGGGTTTTCTTTGGGTTTGTTAATAGAAATTAAATGGTGTAGAGTTTATCTATATTATTAGTGCTCAGAATGGATATATGACTAAATATATCTAAGTTCTTATCAAAATCATTTATGTACAAGTACAAACAATTACAAATAAAAGGTATTTTCTTTTTGACATTTTCCTGACAAAATACAATATTGAATATTGAATGAGAGAGGGTCCATCACAATAACTCGGGCTTAGGAAAGGTGCTCTCAAGTTCAACCACTTATATTTACTCATCATAATTTTTCTAACCAAGAGCAAGACTAGTAGAATAGCAGTTAAACATCATTTTCATATTAAAATCAAACTTGTTGTGCTGAAATTAACATACATTAAGATGTACGGTCCATCGATTGAAGTGTTATAAACATTTTTCATCTTGTACACATGTAATTTGTGCAAAGAAGACTGTCTAAAGCCGGCAATAAGAATAAAGTAGCTGCAAGCCTGCAACCGAAGTGGTGGAGAAAACGCTTAATATGGAAGATTGTTGTGTCGTGTGAGTGACTGAGTGGGTCCCCAATGCCTTTTTCAATTGTCGTGCTCGTGCAGGCATTCCCGTGATGTTTCCTTGCAATTTCGCGATTTATTTCAGGATAAGCCCCATTTCCCAAAAGGGGGCTAAAAGCCCATGTGCAAGACAAACCCCCATTTGTATTTTTTCGCAAACCAAACCCATTTCTTTACTTGGATTGGACGTTGACTTTTATCATTTAGTATTAAAAATCAGACCCCACCCAGGCCCAAGTTGCAGAGGGGCCATTCAAATTGCTCTTTTCAGTCGAGGCCTAGAGCCCTAGTTTCGAAATTTTGAATCTACTGGCCCGCCTCCTTAATTCAAATAAATGAGGTATTAATTTCATAAAACGAAAGTACAAATATTATAGACACCTATGAGTATGTAAACTAGCTGAGTAAAGCCAAATATTATTAGTACTCGACAAAGCTTTAATGATAAATAGTGAATAATAATAGTTAAGATATAATTGAAAAAATGAAAGAAAAAAAAATAAGCACAATAATGCTCTCTCATTTTGTTGTTGGATAGAATCACTTTGAAAATAATTATTTAATACATCCTTGCAAGCTTCTTATAAGATAAGGGTCGAGCAAACCAAGTCGAAGTTGGCTTGTTTCTTAATCGAGTGTAAACGAAGTGAATCCAATGCAAGTCTGTACAAATTCGAACTTTTTCTGGAACCAACTTGCAGCCCTATTGTGTTTAGATTGGTATTACAAAAGTCAAATGTTTAATTGTCACATAATAGATAGAACAGTATGAGAAACTAAGCAGACAACAAAATGGAAACCCCACAATCTTTGCAATTAGATATCCAAGAATGTGTGGACGTACATATGTTTACCAATGCACGCGTGCAGTGTAGGCCATAATCTATCACATTTCTAAATTATAGCGTTTGATAAGTTAAGATTCTTTGTCTCTTTAATCTAGTCTAATTACATGAGTCAGGAGATTTTATGTGCTTAGGAGATGCCGACGAATGTCTTCCTCAATAGGTCACATGCGTCATCCATGATCCATCCACAGTAGAACTATGAAGTGAAAGATCCTCATTCGATCATGCAACTACAAAGGTGAAATAGGATAACAAAAGTGAAATCAAGAGTAACATGAGTGACTAGTAGACGTGCATGGTCCTAAAACACAAGATAAAACTTACCTAGCTACAACCACCGAGGGTTGTCTTACAAAATAGTTCTTCCTTTATTATTTCAGATGATGAATGTGATATATGATAGATTATCGCTTGGTAGTGTGTGAGAAATCTCCTTCTTCTTGTAGTTTAAAATTATCGCTTGTATTTATATTTAAAAAAGAGAGTATTATATGTGATACAATTGAACATCCAAACTAACCCAAAGAACTAGTTTGATAAATGAATGAATGGCATTAGTTGTATTCTATATTAAAAGGCTTCACTTTATTAATATGGGAGCTACCCTCAACAACAATATGGAGAAGTGCATATAACGTTACACTCTTTTTCTTGTCAATAAAACGTAGAATTCTGATCTTTCACATTAGCAATGGATACCCCACAACAACTACCATTAGATATCCATGAAGACTTTAACAAAAGGTCCAAAAACAAATCATTTTCATTATGTTTCCACTTGTTTTATTTATTTTATTTTCTTTACCATTTTTGTATAACTTAATATCACCCGTACAAATTAAGTCAAAAATGTACTATCATATCTTTGTAACCATCCATAATAACCCGCCGTTAAACACATGTTGTCCTTTACGGACAAGAAATCGCCACATAAGAACAATAGAAACAAGAAGCAAAAAGTCCAATATATAATCAGATATGATTGCGCACCCCCTTCATGAGTTTAAAGATTGTTTTACTTGGTATTATCATGAAATGTCCGGTTTTGACAGAAAACTCGTTGAGCATCGGTTGCCCATTAAAGAAGGCTACTTAACACACCAACAAACTCCGTTACGCATATCCAATGAAACATAATTGAAAGTTAAAGAAAAGTTGGAACAATTGCACAAAGCTAGATTCATAAGAACAACCAGTATATAAATGATAAGAGAAATATTCATACCCGTAAAAGGATGATTTATATTTATATTTTTAATTAATATGTAATCAAAATTATAATAGGAGGAAAATTGGTTGATCGTACGTTGTTGCTTCCACCTTATCCAAGTACATCAAATCTAAATTATTGATGATGAGAATCGAAGATGCAAAACACAAAGTCACCTCCTAGCATAGCATGGGAAACCATTGGAGTGGGAGGCAGAGTCATGTACACGCACGCGTGCTTGAGAAAAAGAAATCTGAGTGAGACTTCTTTATCCTAAAAACAAATGTTGGGTTGGGATTGAAAAGTGGAAAGCTTTGGTCCATGAACATGGACGAAAGCTACAAAAGTTAATGGATTTATTTATGATACATGATTATGTCCAAAATCGGTTCGAGTAAATATTCTTCTAGGTAATGATACATGGATTATCCAAACCTGCCTTTTTTAGGCGACATGGCATCAATGGAAACCTAGGGTTCATTTACTTTAAATAGCCCTTTTCTTCTATTATTTCAGTTCAAGAATAATTAAGCACACTATTTTTTCCCTTTATGAGAGATTTGTGTATGATGGCAATATTGCGGGGAACGTGGCTATTGGCTAGCCATTTGATTAGGAGAGATAGTGGGGGAAAGGAAAGGAAAACTATTTCAACTGCAACATTATTCAATTCTATTCACATATATATTATATCGATCTAGGAATCATATGAGTGGCTTAGTTTGAGAAATTATTTCATGATGTTCTTCAGAAAGTCTTCTTCATAGAATGATATCATAGCCTATGCAACAAATACTTGCATATAGTCAAATGAGTTTATGTATGGGACCCTTTTGTACAAGTGTCGTGTGAATATATACGACATGTGTAAGCACAAGACTCAAGGGTTGTGGATTCTTCCCATATGTGATATGTTTGTAGCTTAATTCCATTAATCACTTCTGAAACTTCGGTCAAAATACAAATTAACTCTCATAAACTCAAAATGGTCTAATTTCATCATTTGACCGAGATTTGATGATCCATGTTGATGGTTGTGGTATGGATTTGGGGGTGTGGGTGTTGGAGACAGAGAGAGCGAGAGAGAGAATTTTATTATTTAATATTTTAATCAATTTAAAATTTTAAAAAATGAAAAATATAGGACCCACAATACCTCGTAGGCAATTAACAAAGAGATATAATAGAAATTCTAATTACAGAACCATATTGTAACAAATTTAAAAAATTGAGGAATCTAATTGTGAAAAATAAGAAAATAAGGACTAATAACAGGAGAACGTAGAGGCCATAGCCATAGGTATCCCATTCTAACAAAGCCTATAATACATGGATTATATAATTGCATAGAATACGAGGAAGATGCTAGACAACAAAAGGTAAAGACCCCCAAAAGTAAAGTAGATAAGACGATAAGCCTTATATGAGTCATCCAACCAAATTTAAGCCATGAAACTTTGGGTGCACACGAACAACCTCTATGCAATTCTAGAAACCACACACCCTTTTTGTCTTCCGTTCTCTTTTCCTAACATTTAACAACGTCCTTGTCAAGTATGAAATGGCCAGGGGACCCGACTTTCTAGCTCACACGCCTTTATATCCAATTGATGGAATGGAAGCCTACTTTCTTAGGCTATATATGGCTAGCTAGCTAATTAATTAGCTTTGCCCAATGCCAGAGATGATGATCAAGATGGGTTTAAGACCTTATCGTTAATGGACTATGCGACAGCACACACAAACTCCTTGAGAAAAAATCACACACACCATGAAGAAAGTAAGCAAACACACAATAACACAATAACACAAACACACAAACCCTTTGATGCTCTTGTAAACTTCCCAAGAATTCCCTCTTGAATTCTCTTGTGACTCTATCTTCTAAACTCCCCGGCCTCTCTTCGGCTCGGCAAGTTTAATCTAGCCCCAAAAATCCTATTTATAACCCTAAACAAACTACCCAAAAAAAAAATCACCTCAAAACCAAGCTAGAGCCAAAACACTTGCCTGCACTCCACACGATTCCACTCTTGCTGCTTCTTTCTTGCAGCCCATTGGTTCCTTCTTCCTTCCGCATTTATGGTGAGCCAACTTAGACACATTTGAATAGTTTAAAATATCATTTTTATAAAATAAAAAAATATAAAAAAAAGAGAGTGGGAAAGTTATCACTTTCAGGAGCCACGACACAAATTAACATATGCACATGCACGGTTCAATGGGTACATGCATGAGACTTAACTAGTGTACCCTCTAAATATACCCAAGACCATGTGTCTCTATAAGATCCACAATTTTGGCTATATTTCTATCTCTTATAATGGATATCGAATATCATTTGCAATTATAACCCATGATCTATCTTTTTCAAAATGAAATTCATTATGCTTATTTACAGCTGAGAATGGTACCAGTAACAGTACTAGCAACAGTAGTTGTACTAGAGACGATATTGAAAAGATTTGCATGAGAGAGAGAGAGAGAGCAAACTTTATCGAAAAGATGGGAAATTTCGTGAAGGGGGGGTGTGGAAAAATAATGTTGGGGAAACAAATGGAGAATGTCAATTTTGTAGCCAATGATATATCGAGTTGGATGCGGCAACGAGAAGAAGATGGACCATACATGTTTCTCTCCATGGTATATTTTCTTTTGGGTTGAAGGCTACCTCCATTGAATCAGATTCTAAATGTTAAAACCTTCATATCCATTGCTCTTGGACTCTTGTTTTGCTCATGCTCATGACGCATCATACTCATCACAACATATTTCACAATCTAATCCATAACAGGACATAAAAATATGCGCTAAAGTTTGCCCACGTGCGTGGGTGCGTGCGTGAGTAACTATGACCTATTATACACAGCAGAAATCATAAACATTAAGATCCGACCATCGCTCATGCATGTGCGAAGGCGACTACCTTTATAAGGAAATTGAGGGTTGATATGAAATGAAACAAGAGTACTTGATATTTGCCTAGCTTCTGACAGTTCAATTGGTAGGCCTGTTTCATGTGAACATGATCTTCCTGCATTCTGGTCCATAATTTTGTTAATGTGTTTCGCACCATACGGTCCGCATCGTTATCATTGTGAACGTACTTCCCTTCACCTGTCATTATGCACTTGTATCATATATACATAGCATAATCATCACATACGGACACATCCAACAGATCAAAGGTACCCGAAGCACCACGTGGCACGTTTAATTAAAATTCTTCCATATTAAGTATACTTTTCGACCAAGTAACCTTCCCTTCTTTTTCTTCTTTCTGTCAAAAAAGTAATCTTCCCTTATATTTTTTTTGTATCCATATATGGATTGAGATATTGAAATCAGATTAAGGATTATAAAAGTGGGGCACACGATATTCTCTGTACTTAGCCTCCTGACCATAGATTGTGAATGCGGTGCCAATTCAACCAACTTATTATATATTTTGAGTGGTTTCTTTTGATATATATATATATATATAGGTTGAGTTTTGAGACCACCAAATGCCATCTCTATCAGAGGGATGCATGTCTCCATACAAACACAAAGCCCATAAGACATGAAATTTATGTGCAAGCGGTGACATATTTTTTTTTCATGTCTTTTGCTAACAGGACCACATAGGAAAATCCCAATGTGTTTGTTAGGTTAGGCAGTGAAATACCAATCATGTCCAAGTCCAGCCAATGAGAATTTCAGTACAGTACCCATCAAAATCTATTTTTCTCACCTCTCCTCACCTTCCCCCTAAATTTACTACCCAATAAGTCAAAATTGTAATTGGAAGTCAACCCTGTGGAAATTCATGAGTCTAATCTAAAACTGCCAATTGGGTTAGTTTTTTGAGGGTTGTGCATGGGGAAAAGTATAATACATTATCAAGAGACAAAGCATGCCTTACTACATGATCAAGAGTCAAATCATTGATGATTAAAGCTGTACAATTATTTTATATTTTATTTTCAATGTTTTTGTTTTTGTCAAATTACACATATTTGTATAACGATACTATTTGCCTTCTCCTCTCCGCTTGTAATGAGATATTCATTCTTCATGCGAATTACAATTTGACACATATATAAAAATAATTCATTTAAAATACAAAAGGAAAAACTTATGCACACATATCAGCGTCACACTGCTGCTATTGGCAGGAAGTATGAGCCACAAAACACCAAATTGTATTTGGTATGAACCAAACTGAAAATTCTAATAAAAAACCTCATCTAAGAACACAACACCCGGGCCACCTCTTTGAAGGCCAAGTACTATCCGAGTGGAAAAAGATCACAATCAAAAACCTGCCTTATCACACAGGATAAAAGCTTCGTCCAAAACCATATGCCCCTGGACAAAACGCAAAGCAGCATCACAACACAATACAAACCTGTCACAAACAATTCACAACCAAACCAAAAGAAAATGAAAAAAAAAACAAGGGGAAAAAGCCAATCTACTTCTCCCCACACAGATACTTCCGTAGCAATATAAATACCACTCCATCCACATACGAAACTCTCAAGCCACCACCACCCACTCACCACTCTCCACCTAATTCCCATTAATTTCCTCCAACCCCCAAATAAAATAAAAACTGAAAATTAAAATTAGAAATCTCCAAAGCTAGCTAAAGAAGATCAGTGAAGAGTGAAGCCCCTACTCCGGTTAACAGTCAAAGATGGTCAGCACCAGCATAATCGACGCCCTCAACGTCCGCGTGGTTGGCTCCGGCGATAAGTTCCTCGTCCTCGCCCACGGCTTCGGCACCGACCAGTCCGCCTGGCAGCGCATTCTCCCTTACCTGACGCAGTCCTACCGCGTCATCGTATACGACCTCGTCTGCGCCGGCAGCGTCAACCCGGACTACTTTGACTTCCGCCGTTACACCACCCTCGACGCCTACGTCGACGACCTCCTCGCCATTCTCGACGCCCTCTCCGTCACCCGCTGCGCCTACGTTGGCCACTCCGTCTCTGCCATGATCGGAATTCTCGCCTCCATCCGCCGACCCAACCTCTTCTCCAAGCTCGTCCTCATCGGCGCTTCTCCCAGGTAATCGGCCAACCATATAAATCGAATAATTTAAAATTTTGCCTCAATTACGAGCGCAATTGACACATTATTCAATTACCCGCAATGTTAAATTCTCAAAATTGATTTGGTCCAAACCCAATAATCCAATTTTTCTTGTTTTTAGATTTTTGAATGATAGAGATTACCATGGCGGATTTGAGCAAGAGGAGATTGAGAAGGTGTTTTCAGCAATGGAGGCGAACTACTCGGCGTGGGTCCAGGGCTTTGCGCCGTTAGCCGTCGGAGCCGACGTGCCGGCGGCAGTCCGAGAGTTCAGCCGAACCCTTTTCAACATGCGACCCGATATCTCGCTTTTCGTATCTCGGGCCGTCTTCAACAGCGATTTGAGGGGGGTTCTGGGCCTGGTCAGAGTGCCCTGCTGCATAATCCAGACGGCGAAGGACGTGTCCGTGCCGGCCTCGGTGGCGGCTTACCTGAGGGACCACCTGGGCGGTCGGAACACGATCGTGATGCTGGAGACGGAGGGGCACTTGCCCCATCTGAGCGCGCCGAGCCTGCTGATAAGGAAGCTCCGGCATGCCCTTGCGTCGTCGTAGGTGGGCCCCACAGTTTGTAGTAGCTAACGAAGCGGGGCCCCAGAGAGGAGAAATTGCAATAAGGATGGAGATGGTGACACCTGTCCCTCAAGGTGTGGACGTTGGTCCTTTTTAGGGGCAAAACCACTTTGGACTATATATGATATCCGCGGGGAGGATAAGAATCTCCATGTGATTGTCACGTGATGAACAATTGTCGTCCTTCCTTCTTTTCTTTTTCTTTTTTCTTTTGTGGTTTGGAATCTGCTTTCATTTCTATTTGTACTTGGCTTCTTATATGGACTTTTTTTTTCCCTTAATTTTAAAAATATCTACTTCGTTCCATATCCATACGATGATTATTTATCGTACATTACATTGCAGATATAATTAAATAAGTTTGGAAACCAATATTGTAGGTATAAGACAATATAATGTCCAATCACTAATAAAGTTCATCTTAAATATATAATCAATCACATTATTGACGAGAATTTGCTCAAGCATGATCGTTACACCGCCGCATAAATAGACTTTAATATCGAACTTGTATTAAAATTGCCATATCATATCATATTACCAATTCCAGATTGGAACTCAACTCAAGACTGCTAGTCCAATGTGTATGACTTCATATAAAACTATGTCAAAAAACTCTTAAATTTACGGATGATTTTTGTATATACCAAATTCATTAAATGTAAGCATTCCTTCTGCTTTTGTTTTTGTTCTTGTTCATATAAATATTCTTTCATTCAATGAAATAACTAAACAGACAAAATTATTAAAAAGATATTAGTTACTCTGGCTTGCTCATAGAATCAGAGAAAGAAAGAAAGAACGAATAAAAATATAAGTATTTTAGGTACTATATATGCATGCAATTTCTTTCTTCATGATTGGGTGGCTGACCCAAAAACTACGCACACGGAGGGAGGGGAATGCATCATATAATGGTCAAAAAAGCCAACAAAGGTTGGTTCAGTTGGTAAGGTCCCTGTTTTGTGTGCAGTCCCATTAGTGTTTGAGTCATGCTGTCAGCATTCCTCATTAGTGAGCGATCTGTAATTTCATACATAAATTCATACCCGTGACAGCTGACAATTGGGTGCCATGCGTAAATCCTTCTGGCCTCGAGATTGTGGGCATGCCTTAGCACTAGTGGTGAGAGTAGCTAATCTACCACTAAACTTTTTTTTTATTAAAAAAAAATAGAAATAAAAAGTCCATGGTCCAAAAACAGAAAATAACAAATAACCCACATGGAAGAATAAACCTCAGAGAATTTGTTAAAAAATTCGAATTGTCAACAATGAAAAAAACAAAAACAAAACGCATCAGATCGAAGATCTTTCACAACTATGCAGGGTGGACCATGGCCACGTTTGGTCTCCACGTAAGTCTGCCCATCTATGGTTTGGGTTACGCATGTCCTTTTTTATCCAAAACCTCCAAGTTATTTTACAGCCCAACTCAACAACACGCGGCTCCCTTCATCCCCACAAGCCCAGTAAACTCTCCACAGTCCTCTTTGCATGTTAGGGTTCGCCAAAGTCCAATCAGGCTATTTATGATTTTCTTCTGGGCCGAAGTTAGGCAGAGGGAGTCATTCTATAGTGAGGGCCTATGACCCGTAAGTGAGGTCCTATCTCCTAACTGTTTGATCAGGCTAACTAATTTGACCAAACGGCTAACTAATTTGATCAAACTATTAAGAGATAGGGCCTCACATGAGGGTCATATATAAGGCCCTCACTATAGAATTCTTGTAGAGTGGGGTCTTCTCTCCTAACAAAACCAATTTAATTTAATAACTAACCAATTTGATCCAACGGTTAAAAGATAATACCTCACCTAAGAGTCATATATAAAGCCCTCAATATAGAATTCTTGTAGGTACAAACACTGTCAATATGCTATAGAGGTTCGTTCAAACATAAAATCACTAGTGTGCAAGTGAATGCCTTATTCAACTTGACACTAGACCCCATTTGGAAAATATATATTTTTGCCATAATTTTAAAAAAATTTATTTTTATTTTTTGGCCTTAATGAGAATCTAAGCCCCAGGAGTAATAATATTTAATGAATGATTTTGACAAGCAAACGAAAGTTTGGTGTCCAATCAAAGTTGAGTAGAAGACCCAACCTGCTACTAGCTTATATGATTAACACCATTAAAGACTAACACATAATGAAACATATCCAAAAAGAATATAAAAAAAAGACAATAAATAGTACTGGTATGGTCAAATTTGGAGGGCAGTTAGTTGCTGTCTCATTGTCTTTACTTTCACAGAGGAAAGAGAGACGATGTCGCTCAACACTCAACAGTGAAGTCAAGAGGTAAAAGACGAAATATTGCTCGTGTTAAATGCTCCAAGGATGTGGCCAATCAAGGCCTTTTGACATTCTTTATTTTAGCGTGTGTGGGTGCAAGTAGTAGAAGTAGACGGTATACTTGCCCATTGCCATAGCCGCCTCCTTCCTTATGACCCAAGCAAGACCTGGTCTTGTTCTAGTGAGTAAATTTTTGAGCCAGCCATCCATGAGCTATATATAGCTAAAAGGAACATTGCACCCAATTTTATCAAAATGTTAATTATGATGTTCTTTTTTTTTTCGGGTTTTTAGTATCGATAAGGGATTTGAAATTGAAATTTGAATTATATGGGTGGTTAGGCAAAGACCCCATGAAGTGATGTGGAAGCTTCTTATCATTAGTAGCTAATTTTTAAATTAATTTGAAGGGATGGTAGGTGATATGATGTTTTTGGATCCATGTGTGTATTATTTCTTCCCGCTCGCTGACCATAAAAACCAATGCAAACAAATGGTGATGTTGATGGTGATAAAGGGTCGCGCTGATTTCTATTTGAAACTTAGGTTTTGGACCTTCTGTCTGCAAATAGGCTTTCTATCATAGCAGAATTTTACGCCATCGCCTATGGTGAATTAACATAATCAACTAAGTCGACTATAATCTAAAACATATCAAGAAAAATTAAGAAAAAATGTCAAGGTTTAGGACATTTGGTTCACACAAAAGGAATTCATGGAAAATCGTAATTGATATTTGTCTTGACTTTCCACTTAAAAGTAAAATGAAACTCACGTTGTTGTACTAAAGGTTACATTTTTCCTTAACCAAATACCTTCACAACACTTGCCAAATATCTTATATGGGGATATTAGTTTACAATATATATATTTTTTAAACCAAGGTGTATTCTTTTTCAATATTTGACATGCGTCCATATGCATAACTATGGTTCCATAAATATAA
This sequence comes from Prunus avium, assembly GCF_965620075.1. Classification (NCBI taxonomy): domain Eukaryota; kingdom Viridiplantae; phylum Streptophyta; class Magnoliopsida; order Rosales; family Rosaceae; genus Prunus; species Prunus avium. The sequence goes on along the minus strand of NC_142284.1, from coordinate 50,281,569 downwards.
AGTAAAAAGATAACTATAATTATGTCTATAGACGTATATCAAGCATGATACACTTTGGGTTGAAATGGTGAAAAAAATATTTCCATCTAATTAATCGGTAGTTGATACTTGAAATTTCCATGGGCAAATTCAGTTGTTGTCACTAAGCTAAACTTTCTCCTGTTTGTATAATTGGAAGACCAAATAATATATGTTAGGTACTGATTTTCCCACTTTCTTTTTATCAACTTACACTCCATTTTTTTAAAATTATATGTTCTCACTCCTCTTTTGTTCACTTACATTCCATTTTATCTTATAGTAAAAAATATTTAAAAATAAAAAATAATATAGGTGGATAAAAGGGAAGTGGAAAAATCACCACCCTATCTATTTATTTAAAGGGTCATGCTAGGGAGACCAACTTGGGATACCAACTTGTGTATCAACTCTCTAATAGAGATGGAGCCCACCAATACAATGGGTTCCACGCTCTATTAGAGAGTTGGTACACAAGTTGGTATTCCAAGTTGGTCATTTTCGTTATTTAAAACTCTTAAGCCCTAACGTGGATAATGACATGATGGATGTGATAGGGACTGCAGGCTGAATTTGAATCTCACAACCTAAACCCCAAGAAGCTCGGCTCAATTATCTCAATTTCCAGTCCGTTTGTCAAGCATAAAGAAGAAAAGAAGAAGAAGAAAAAAAAGCTCATAAATGGCGTCTTCATATTCGGAAGAACGTGTCGAATTCATATTCGCCGACCTACACTATAGCCGTCAACAATGGGACCCAGAGAACAGAGACCCCATCTATGATGGGACTAAACGACCAACTGCTACAAATAACGGCAAAACGCACACGTGGCAAACACTTTGGGTGCATAATAATGTTCGAAAAATCAAAGGTTAATTATATAAAAACAAAAGTTGCTTGCTTACGAAACGAACACTCTCCTCCCCTACTCCTCTTATCCTAAACAGAAAAAATTATTTGTAACGGGATAATATTTTTTTGCTATTTTACATCCAACGGTGAGTGATCATTAAATTATTAGTTGAAAAGTAATTTAATGTGTCATTAAATTATTAATTGAAAATAACAATATATATTATCCCCATACATTGCATGGAAGTTTTTATTCCTCTTAACCCATTTGGACTGCCATCATTTTCCCGTCGTCATTCTCATGCACGCGAACCTCGTGGCGATGACATCAAAATCAAACACTCAAAAAGACATTGATTTTTTATCTCTTAAAGCAAAATCGCATTCTCAGCAGCGACCCTCCGGAGTTTAGACTGCTTTTTTACCTCCCACTTGATTAATAATCATTTTCATTTTTATTTATTATAATATGTGGTTAGTATAGAACATACTTTTCCCTTTATTATCGTTTTATTATTTTATCTCCTTAATCAGTCCCTAATTTGAATTAACAATGTTAATAATATACTAAATCCTCGAAGATAATGATGATAACACACTATTCTTAGCTTTTATACTAAGTGGTAGGCAAGGGGACACATTCCTTTCGAGTAAATAAACACAAGCTCCAAAAAGGCAAACCAAACTGAGCTCGATTTAATGCTTTTATCACAAATTTTACAAGCTGAGCCTGAAGCTCCTCCGAAACATAGATATTTACAAGTTTACGATTTTTATTTTTTTTTTTGGGTTGTGTTTTACTCTTCTCTTTCGCTGTTGGATTGTTTACATGGCCATGGGGGGTGATGATGTGGGAGCATTTTATAATGACACGTCTGATGCTCGTGCAGCGACGTTGCCGGATCTCGGTTGCCGTAGAAGCTCTGTCAATGTCTCCGCCTGTCCCCAAAACGACAAACAAAAACCACTTCCCGTCAGACCCAATTATACAAGATTAAAAAAACCTATCCACCTAAACCCCAAAAATAAATACAAACATAATGGCCGAGCGAGCACCCCACCGACGAAAATGACATTACTAGCCTCTTCTAAATGCATAATACCATAATCGGGAGAAAACCTATGCTCCCACATTTTATGCAGAGGAGCGCCCCATTTATAAAAAAAAAATGGAGTGCTTCCAAAATAACTGGGCTCTTATCTTGTTCTATTTTTATTTTAGATTTTTACCCAAGAGTATAAATATTTTTTTAAACAGAAAGAAAAATGAATGGCAGCGCTACATGGCCCGAAATTATGCAAGCCGACAGACGTAGCAAAACAGAGTTTTCTTCTTCCCAACCCCACAAACAAAAGAACCCATTAATTAGAGAATATTTTCAAAAAAGCCCACACCACGTCATCAAGCTTGGTCCGCGACCAGTGGACCGACTTGACCCAAAAAAAGCAAGGAAGGATTATTATTTTGCAGCCGGAAAATGCTCACCTTTTGCTTGGCGCGATTTGTGCCGGACTGTGACAAGGCCACAAGGGGAGGAATCGCTCCTTCGCGGGCCACCATATTACGGTGCACCGCACTGTTCTCGCAAAGCTGAAGCAATATCGACACCGAAATCTCCTTCTGCCTCTGCGACCCCACCTCTATAATCTCCACCAGAACCGGAATTCCTCCTTCTTCGACCAACGCCGCACGAGCCTCCGGCACCGAAACGAGAACGCTCAGGACGTACGCTGATTTGTCCACCATGTTCGACCCGAAATCCGCCATCAATTCCACCAACGGCTTCATGATTCCCGATTGGACGGCTCTGATTTTGTTCTCCTTCACGGAGCACAGCGAGTACAGAGCCGTCGAGGCATCCTTCTTCCCGCGAAAACCTCCGCTCTCGAGAAGATTTACCAGCAGCGGAATCGCTCCTGACCGTCCAATTGCGACTTTGTTTTCTTCGATTTGCGATAGGCGGAGCAGAGCGCAAGCTGCGTTCTCTTTGGCCGTCGGCGTTCCTGTCTTGAGCGATCGTACCAAAGGCTTGATTGCTCCGGACGAAGCTATGAGCTCCTTGTTCTCGTCGCAGAGCGAAAGGTTCAGAATCGCCGTGACGCCGTACTCTTGTAGCTGGAGATCGGAACACGATAAGAGCGAAACCAACGGCTTAATCGCGCCTGCTTTGGCGATTTTGAGCCGGTTTTCGGACTTGTTCTTGGCGAGGAGCCTGATCTCCATGGCCGCCTGCTTCTGCTCCTCAATCGAACCGGCCTCGAGGTCGGCGATGAGCTGGCGAATCAGATCGTCGGAGTTGTCCGAAGTGCAAGAAATCAGAAGCTGACGGCTCTGAGACGACGCCGTTTGAAACTCTCCGGATCTGTCGCTGTTACAATCACTGAAAGCAGAGGAGTGTTCGCCGTTACTCACATCACTGAAATTCCTCCCCAGGTAACTGAAATCCGCCGGATTTTCCATCTCCATGGCCAAAATTCTCAGCCCTCACTGCATCCAATACTCTCCCGAAACAATTCAGAATGAACGAAATTTCGGGTTTGCTTGGCCCGAAAGTGAGAGATTATTCGGGTTGTGGTTCCGCTTTTGTGGCTTTGGGTTGGGCTCTTTCTGAAAAGGAAGGGGAGATGGAGGCGAAGATATAAGAGGGCTGCGAGAGGTAACACGTGGACGAAGTCCTTGGGGCTCTCGCTGACACGTGCGCCTTCACTGGGAGGGAACCAAAAATCCCAGTCTGGTCAAGCACGTACGAAGCGTCGCTTTAGACGCGTGCATGGAAGGTTCGCTATTCGATAAAAGTTTCGAAGCTGGTGACTCCTTCCTTCTCTTTTTATCACATTTATATGCTTTTTTTTGCTTACTAAAATAAATAATAAAAAAACAAAAAGAAAACTGAAAGGTTTAATTCCGGTACAGTAAGTTATGTGCTGCTTTATGGAACGTTTGTGTGCTAGTTTTTGCCACGTAGCACATGAATAGAGGTACTTTATTTGTTTATTTTGAGCTGATTGGGCTGCACATGGTTTGATCCAAAATGTGCATCTATACAAGACAGGAAGTCAGGCCCGCCCATAGCAGGTGAGGCAATATTCATTGTTTTAGGTTTTTTAAAAAAAAAAATCACAAAACGTCTTTGAGGTTCACGGATTGTAAACTTGAGGGGCGTTTTATGATAAAAAGTTATTATTTTATCTAAATAAAAAAAATCCTAAGAGAAGAAAAAAACAGTCACTAAGATATTTCTCCTGGTAATGCTGGCTGTGTTATATGGGATTTGTGTAAATATTTGTTTAAGTTAAAAAAATCTTGGACTAAACCAAAGGAACCACATTAGTATATAATTAAATGCTTTTGTTTATATGTTACAATCACGTACGTAGATGAGCAAAGGAGAACTGAATTAGGGATTTTGAATGCGACATCTAAATTAACAATTAAAATAATTTAATTGGAAGGCACATAATCAGAGCATGTCAAGAAGTGCTGATGTAGATAAGATGGAGCAAAAAGAACCCCAAAAAAAAAACCTCCAATATAAAGCGATAGTATTTTATTGATAGGAGGACAAATAAACCGGGCTATGCCCATCTGTTTTTATTCCTTCATAGGCTGTGTTGTTTTTATGTTGCGGTAAATGGTCCCGAAGGCCTTGTTTTGTGCCTTTGTTTGTTGGGTTTTCATATACTTCTTTTTATCTGGCAGGAAAAAGAGAAATCAGAAATGAAAGTTTAAATGGTGGAATTATTTATACATGCTGCCTGCATTCATAAGTCTGCAAGCAAGCAGCCAGCCAAGCCAACTGATACTGGTTGCCTTATTAGATTAGGATCTAAATCTAATTCTGATTGGAACATTTGTGTTTTACCCATCAAATCATCATGCTCGGGTAACCAGTTTCATAATTTTGTATAGGATTGGCACTCGGCTGCCTGCATGCATGATGCAACCAACAACGCATGTTACCTAACCCATGAGGAGATATCAAGATTATTTGATACATTAAAAAAAAAGAATAGTTTTTGGTAAAAGCAGTTGACATTTAACAAGATTATGATGCAGCCAAAAGAGAGGAAAAATTGTTTTTGCAAACTCTTCTTCTTACCTCAGCCAATTGCAGTTGACTTAAGCTCTACTGTCGTATTAATCTGATTCCCGGTACAAAAATCACAGACGTGTGTGCTTAACTCAATGGAAGGAGACTCTGGTTTTTGGGTTTTGGGTCCTCAATTTCCACCGACGGCTAAATTAGCTAGATTACACATTTTCCAACAAGTGCTTTCATAGCTCAGTTGGTTAGAGCACCCGTTTAGTAAGCGGGAGGTCTTGAGTTCAACTCTCAATGAAAGCAAATTGTTTCATATTTTCTATTTTTTTACTTTTGCTACGCCTTGTAGATTGTAACAATATATAATTATCGAACGAGAATGTTAACAACAGTGCTTTCATAGCTCAGTTGGTTAGAGCACCCGTTTAGTAAGCGGGAGGTCTTGAGTTCAACTCTCAATGAAAGCAAATTATTTCATACTTTCTATTTTTAACTTTTGCTAAGCCTCGTAGATTGTACCATTATATAATTATTGAACGAGAAATTTAACAAAAGTGCTTTCATAGCTCAGTTGGTTAGAGCACCCGTTTAGTAAGCGGGAGGTCTTGAGTTCAACTCTCAATGAAAGCAAATTGTTTCATATTTTTCATATTTTATTTTTTTAGTTTTGCTAAGCCTTGTAGATTGTACCATTATATAATTATTGAACGAGAAATTTAACAACAGTGCTTTCATAGCTCAGTTGGTTAGAGCACCCGTTTAGTAAGCGGGAGGTCTTGAGTTCAACTCTCAATGAAAGCAATTTATTTAAAGTTTTCTTTTTGTGGTTTTTTTGGATAACTTAGTTTTCCTTGCTGTGCATATAATCCACCAGGCAATATCGTTTTCCCCACGCACAAGAAGCGTTTTTTCCTGATCCGTCAAAAAAAAAAAACCCACAAACAGAGGGTTTTACATAAACCCCAGCCAGCCCCCTCTCTTCACCCCTCTCTCTCTGAAACCCTCCCAAAAGTCTCGCTACTCCATCTGCAAATATGTCGACCAAAGGCCCTGCTCTCTTCTCCAACATTGGCAAGAAAGCCACAGGTCTCTCTCTTTCTCTCTCTGTCTTTGTTCAGCGGATTTTGAATTTCTTTTTGAATTTTTATTTTATTTTTCTTACGGGTCTGTTATTTGTTTCTTCGATTTGCAGACTTGCTTAACAAGGACTATAGCACTGACCAGAAGATCAACATCACCACTAACACTGAGACTGGAGTTGTAAGCTCGTCCCCATTCACTCATCTGAACCCGTCTCTTGTTTTCCAAAATAACAATTTCAACTGTTCTTGTGATTTTTGGTTTTCCAATGACTGTTCAGTTTGCTCTCTGTTATGTTATGTTTTTCAATTTAAACAATCAGTTGTGTGTTGGTTGGGTTTTCTTTTCAATTGTTTCTTTATCTTTGTAATGGGCAAATCTTTCTTGAGTCACTACACAGTAGATTGGAGTGCAGCAATCGGATTTTCACAGTTGCATACTTTGCTTTTTCCCCCTCTCTCTTCTTCAAAGAATAAAAGTGCAGTATCTTGAAATATATATGTAAAATATTATGGGCTGTGGTTCTTGAAGTTATAAGTTTCAAGTCACGCAACTCGTAAATAGCTGCTTAGTGCTTCACTGCCTTGCTTATGAATTAAGCAGGGATGCGTTTCTTATGATGGCTGCTTCTTTCTATTATTGATTGCTTTATGTGCTTTTCTTCAAGGCTTAAACTTAAAGCAGTTGGATATGATAAATTTATCTCTTTTATTTCAGACCCTCAACTCTGGTTTGGTGAAGAAAGGAGGCCTCTCTTGTGGGGATGTAGCAGCACAATACAAATACAAGAACGCTGCACTTAATGTCAAAGCTGATACAGAATCAAATGTAGTCACTGGCCTTCCATTTCCCTTCCCAATTTCGAATTATGATAATGTCTAACGCTAGTCTCTTTGTCGAGCAGGTCTCAACAATGCTTACGATCACAGACATCCTGCCTTCTACAAAAACCATGGCTTCAATAAAACTCCCTGATTACAAATCTGGCAAGGTATTAACTTTTCTTAGCCTGTGAAGTGCGCATGAATTTACAATTATCACTGCAACTGATAGCCATTTATATATATTGCAGTTGGAAGTGCAGTATCTTCATGAACATGCATCTTTTACAACAGCCGTTGGTCTGAACGGTTCCCCTGCTGTTGACGTTTCGGCAACCCTTGGTACCCCTAGCATTGCTTTTGGAGCAGAAGCAAGTTACTTGACAAGTTCCAGAGTGTTTGCAAAGTATAATGCTGGTGTCAGCTTGACAAAACAAAATTCCTCTGCTTCAGTAATTCTGTAAGTTCGTCATTTGTAGACATTCTGAAATGATAGAGAATTTCTTCTTATTCATACGTACGACAGAAGGTTATGGTGAGGGTGCTTTTGTTGTGCAGTTAGTTATTGTTTTCTTTTCATTTTGAAGGGCTGACAAAGGAGACTCGCTAAGGGGTTCATACTTGCATCATCTAAGTAAGCTGAATGGAGGAGCTGTTGTGGGAGAGGTAAACAGAAGGTTCTCCACAAATGAGAACACATTGACAGTGGGATGTTCATATGTGGTTGACCCTGAAACTGTGGTGAAGGCAAGGCTCAACAACCATGGCAATCTTGGGGCTCTTTTACAGCACCAGCTCACCCCCAAATCTTCTTTAACAATCTCCGGTGCCTTTGACACCAAGGCGTTAGAGAAGAACCCGAAGTTTGGCTTGTCACTCTCCCTCAAGCCTTGAGCAGATATATTGAATCAACAACAGAGATATGCAATAGATTAATTACAAACAACCTTATTGATTTTTTTCTGGTGTGGTTCAAATGAGAACATCTAATTACATTTGTTATAGGTCTTGTTATCCCTTTGAATCTTGGTTTTGACAGAAATGTGGGAAGCTTGAGCTTATATGTTTATCTTTGCAATAGGCACTTTGAATTTGCTAAGTGTTTTGACAATGAAACTTTTTCATCTCTACGCCGTTTCTCTCTTTCAACTTGCTTCTAAATTTCTATAGCATGCTTTGAGAAGTATGACATGCGTTTTCTTCACTCCCTGCAATTTTCTCAACGATCGACAAATATTTTTCTCTTAGAATCACCGATTGGTGTGGAGGAGTTTGACAAGTCGTTGTGCTTATAATATTCAAGACAGTTACTGTTGCAATTTTCAATCCTGATGACAGTTGTTTTGAAAGCAACAGAAAATATATTATAAACCAATAGGTGGCCTGCCACTCTAATTCTTTTTTGACTCGGATTTCAATTGCGTATTTTACAGTTTGCCTGAGAAGAATTGCCGTATTCAAAATCAATTTCACAATCAGTATCGAAATGAAGTGTTAGATAATTTCTTTCTTCTTTTTTCGTTGCCTGTCGATGTAGAATTTTGGACTATCTGATAGAAAATTCCTCAAATTCCTGTAGTATAAGGGTTTTCTTCATTAATGACTTCGGATGTTAACCCGTTAATTTAGTGTCGTCTTAATATAATAAGAATTGTTTTAAGTTCAATAGCAAACACAGGAAAGCCAACTCCTAGATTCACATGAAATAAATAAAGAAAAAAAAAGTTGTAAGTAGCAGTAAATAAGGATTTTAAGTGAACCCAAAAAACAAAATTCTAACCTCTGAACAGATCTCCATTTATATATGTACAGAAACACAATACAACAGGATAATAAAGAAAACAACATGGGTATTAATTTATCAATTCAGGAAGACTATAAAATAATATAAGTCACACGCAGAAATTGAGACCTCAGCCCAGACGAACTGAATCAGACCGAAGCATATAACTCTGGCACAAAAGAAAACCACCTGAAGCCACAGCTCCATTTATCAGGCAGTGAAGGGCATTTGGGCAGCCAATGCCAAGTCCTCCTTGAAACCTTGAAATACAGAACCTCCGGCCATGTGTAGCAGCAAACACAGATGAAACCCCGATGCCAAAAGCAATAGAGATGCTCGTAGTTATGGAAACAAACAGACATCAATTTTCTGCACATCATTTCTGGCAAGCTCTCCACCTCAACCCAATTCATTCCTTCACCCAATTCCCAGAGTTTCATGCTCCTTGAAATCCCATTCCTGCCAACTCCACCAATCAAATACAGCTTTCCATCTCCTCCATCGCTGACTAGCCGAACAAACATGAGCTCTCTAGGCAACTCAGTGTTGGGTCTCTCCCACTTACCGCTTTCCAAATCAAAGCACGCTACAGAGAATGGCTCCGGGGTCACAAAATACAAAGACCCTTCATAGTAAACACCTTGTTGATGATAATTGTCACTGAGAATTGGATCGAAACCATTGAATTTTCGCCAAAATTGAACCTTTGAATCATAAACAAAAGTGCTTTTGGTACAAGACCCAAAAGAGACCATGAAAAGACTGTACCCAACAGGCGTGGAAACCAAAGAAAACAGCTCAAAAGTAAAAGGGTAAGCAGGGAATTCGATCACTCTTGAAGATTTGGTCAAAAGATTGAAGACAAGAAAGGAATTGGAGAGAGAGAAACAGAGCAACCCATTGGAGGTCGAGAGCAGAGAGGCTTGCCCTGCAGCGCAGGGCAGCAAGGCAGAGAGAGACAGAGCAAAGTTGCGCCAAGCACCAAGAGCAGAGTCATAGAAAGCGAAGTGGTTGTGACACTGAGGGTGAGAAAGCAAGAGGAAAGAAGAGAAGGATGAAGAAGAGGAGTGCTTGGAGATGAAAGTGGGAGAGAATAACAGAGACTTGAAGTGCTTACAAGTCGATCTCAGACTCATGAAGTTTTTGAGAGGTAGAAAAGAGAGAATACGCTCGAGGAGTTCCTGTGGTAGCTTGCTCCATAATCCGGCGTCCATCTCCGGTGGGCTCGTTGGAGACTTGGAGATGGTGATGGGTTGGGCATTTGGGTTTGCCTGAGATCGAAGGCTGTTTGCTCTGATGCGTTGTCCTTTCATCTGAAACAGGGCATTTGGGACTTCAGAGAGAGACTCCATATATTTGCCGCTACAGGCTGATGATAGATACGAAGTGATAAAAAGCATGGACTGTTGACCAAAAAAGAAAAGAAAAAAGAAGAAGCATTGACTTACTCTCTAATTAATTGTTTAATTATTTATAATCCACAGATAATCTAGTGTTAGCTTATTAATTATCCCCACGTCTCGCTTAAGATATTACATTGCCTTTTTTGTTTTGTATTATTTGGGGGTAGGCTGATCGTTTTGAGTTAGAAAAGAAAAGGGAAAAAGGCATGTTCACCAGGTAAAAAGGAAAAAAGGCATGTCTCCTAGTTTCGTTGGGAGACAAACCCCAATAATAATAATAAAAATAAAATTATAGAAATCCTTAACCCACAAGGAAAGAAGACCGCAATATAAACACATTCAGTGATCGATTCACCACCATGATTGTTGTTGGCCTTCGTGAGTAGTTCAATTCGACGTCTTCTTTTTTCTTCAACTGGTTCTTATTCTGTCGCCACAGAAGATGAAGATGAAGCGAAAGAGAGAGCCAGTAAGCTTTCTTACTGTGGAACCCGAGTGCTGCCATGAGGCCGTTCAGTTGTGGGGGAATGCTAATAATACAAGGCGTCAACAATCTAATTTGACTGAAAAGGCAAGAAAGCACCTCTCTGCCATGGGCTGGAAGTTTTGGTACACACTGCTTAAGCATGGCAAGACTGAGTTGCGTTACGAGTCTCCAACCGGAAAACTCTACAACTCGCTACGAACCGCTTGCAAAGCCTACATGCAATCCCAAGGTGGAGGAGGAGTGTTTTCTGAAAGCATTGGTTCGAATTCCGTGGGGTGCTCTTCTAGTAAGGTTACAGCGCAATCAACATCAATGGAAAGATTACAAAAGAGAAAAGTCGATGAATCATTTAAAATTGAAGATCAAAGTCCCATGCCAAAACGAGGTAAGATTCTTGCGGATTTGAAAAGACTAAGAGATCAGAAGAAAGCTAATAGTCAGCAGGATGATATATCCACTGTGTGTCAAAATGATGATCAGAGTGATGATATATGTACCGTGTGTCATTATGGGGGCGAGCTGATCCTGTGTGATAAGTGTCCATCTGCATTCCATATTAGTTGTCTTGGGTTGAAGGAACTGGCAGATGGCGATTGGTTATGCCCATCATGTTGTTGTGGGATGTGCGGGCATGGAAAATTTGAAGAAGGCAGCGGTGAAAAGCCCAAGGATGATATGGATAATAGTATGCTGATATGCAACCAATGTGAGCATAAATATCACATTGGGTGCCTGAAGAATGCAGGGGTTGTGAAATTGAAATGGGATTCCAAGGGAAATTGGTTTTGCAGCAGAAATTGTGAAGACATATTTTTTAGCCTCAACGAGATTTTGGGAAAACCGATTCTGGTGGGTCCTGACAATCTTACTTGGACACTGTTGAAGCCATCTTCCTCTCATTCTGATAGGGAGGACTTGACAGAAAATTACAGAAAACTCAATTTGGCTCTGAGTGTGATGCATGAGTGTTTTGAGCCTTCTAGGGACCCTTACACCAAAAGGGACATTGTTGAGGATATTATTTTCAACAGAGAGTCAGAGCTGAGCCGCTTGAATTTCAAAAGGTTTTACACAATTGTTTTGGAGAGAGATGAGGAATTGATTAGTGTGGCCACTGTAAGGATCTACATGGAGGTTGCAGAAGTACCTCTTGTTGCCACTAGGTTCCATTATCGTAGACTCGGAATGTGCGGTATTTTGATGAAGGAGCTTGAGAAACAGCTCATGAAGATGGGAGTTGGAAGGTTGACTTTGCCTTCTGCTCCAAGCGCACTCGATACATGGACCACTTCATTTGGGTTTTCAAAAATGAAGGTGGATGAGAGGTTGCAGTTTCTGAGTTATACTTTATTGGATTTCCAGGGTACTATTATGTGCCATAAACTCTTGAGACATAGCGATACTGACGGATCGACCAGTGCCAACTCTACAGTAACTCAGGCAGAAGACAAACAGCTGGAGAATGGAGCTTTAGACCATGATCGCAAGTTTTTGATTGATGATGTTGATAGCATGTTGTTGGACATTAACAACCCAGGTTTCTTATCATGGCACATGGGTTTAGGCTGATTCCAGAATCTTATAAGGGTAGGTACAATTTTTGACAGAGTTCTTAAAGTAATATCACATATCAACTTGTATTTTGTTACTGTAGGATTAGGTCTAAACTCTTGAGACATAGCGATACTGGCGGATCGACCAGTGCCAACTCTACAGTAACTCAGGCAGAAGACAAACAGCTGGAGAATGGAGCTTTAGACCACGATCACAAGTTTTTGATTGATGATGTTGATAGCATGTTGTTGGACATTAACAACCCAGGTTTCTTATCATGGCACATGGGTTTAGGCTGATTCCAGAATCTTATAAGGGTAGGTACAATTTTTGACAGAGTTCTTAAAGTAATATCACATATCAACTTGTATTTTGTTCAGAATTGAGTTCCCATGAATCATCAGTTTTTTTGTCTTTTTAATTCATCAGTGTAACAATTTTTCCATCAATTTTGCTCTTGATTTTACATTAAATGAGTTCACATTTACATGCATATGCAGGCAGCAAAAACATAAAATGTAAGGATTATAATTGTGCCTATCAAGTAAAGCCTTTTGGATCTTAAAGCAAAACAGAAAACTCCAGGCTATGACAAAGATGCTTTACCTAGCAGAAATGAGGATCAGATTCTAGAAAATAACAACAGTGCATGCTAGTCACTCCAATTATCCTCGTCCTTGGCTCCTTCATCCTGCAATTCCATAAATGTATAAGATAGAAGCCACTTGCCAACTAAAAAGGTTAGTTACACAAAATCCATGAAATCATCAGGTGTACCACCTCATCGGAAACTGATCTGGATGGCGACCAGACTAGAATTTGTCTATCATTGCCACCTGTGTACAATTCCTACGATGAAAGACATGAATTAAAATTCATCCAGGATTGGAAATCATGACTTCGTCAATATGGCACACCAAGTGAGAGAATTCAGTCGTGTTCTGTAAACCCGGAGTGTGAATCCATTTTTGCCTTTATTGTTGAGTATATGCTAGTAAGTCCATTCTAACAGCCCATTTCATAATATGTAAGGTTTACATGATTGCATTATCACCTGTAGCCAAGTTCTACATCTTCTTCTTCTTTTTTTGGAAACTCCAAATAAGTTTTACAGGTGCATTTATTAATAATCCATAGATAGCAGGATGAACTCACTAAATAGATTAATTGAAGACAAACTTCAACATGCTTTGTAATTCATAAATCTGATCTTAGAACAGTTGGAAAAGGGTTTTACAACTCCCACTAATTGGCATGGAAGTTTGGAAGGACTGAATGAAAAATTCACTTCGAATTCTAGTTTAAAAAAGCATTGTTTGGACAAGCATAAAGAAAAAGGCCTAAATATTTTTTGAACAGGATTAAGCTTGTACCTGATCCTGCAAACTAAACCAGCAACAGTTCACATGTTCATAGTGACCACGAAATGTCAGGGATGTTTTACCCGACCACATATTGAATGCCTGGAAAAATCCGGAAGTCAAACTTTGAAGAAGGAAGAAATCAGTGTATTTTAATTTAAAAGATTCAAACCTACAAAACGAATGCATTACCTTCACAGCTGTCATGCATGGTACAAAAACAAGAGCCAAATTCTGACTTGTGGCTAACTGTATGGGCTTGCTGGTTTGCAGACGCACAGTTTCAAAGTTCACCAAAGTATTGCAGCCAGATTCTACATCCCACAACCTTAATCTTGAATCAGAACCTGAAATGCAAAAGCTTGATCAATGACATAGGCATTTTTATACTGATTTTTCTGTTGTAATTTACACCGTATCGATCGATTAAAAAAACATCTAAACAGGAGAAAAGGAAGAACCTAATCACACTACACTGATTTATGCACGACAGGAATGATTCAAACATTTAAAAGAAAACAAAGGTGAGAACCTCAAGGCATACATTTAAAATGCGATAATTCCGTGAAAATTTCATCACCTCACCAGATTCAAGTACATTTGTTAATTTGTAATAATTTTTAAGGTTGCAACTGTAGCTTGGCAGTCACCTGCAATATTATTGTAGTATTTACATTATATTTAAAACAGTAAAGAATGAACCTAAACCACTATAATTATTCTAAAATTAATTCCATTAAATTGATTGGAATATAGGTAGCCGAATTCAGTGGATTCAATCTTAAGTACAACAAAATTCCAAAACTAAAACAACTCAACCTGCACTTAAGAGATACATGCCGTCTTCAGTAACTTTTAGCCCAGTAACAGCACCATAATGAGCAGTTGCACGATCCTGACTAGACAACATCCCTGGATGTAATCTTTGCTTCAGAGATCCCTTTACTGGAATTTTACCGACAGGTGATTGCTTTGCATTCATGAGTTTCGTTTGTGGTGTCCGTGCTTTTGCAAATGAACTTTGACTTGCTGACAAGGACTTGGCTGTTGAACCCTAAGTGGGACAAAGAAACAAATATTATCAGTAGATGGGTAACTGTCGACATAATAACTTTCTAAAGTTAAATTTGCACTCTCTCACTAACTACAAGCTTCAATTACAAACATCGATAATAATGTAATGACATTAAAAAAGGAAAAACACAAAGGAATTCAGGACTTATGCAAGAAAAGAATCACACAAATATACACGCTGTAGTTGATAGTGTAGATCTCATCATATTTTTAGTTGATCCATGAGAACACCAACACATTTAGCTGTGTTCATATTGAATAAAACGGAGAAAAATAATGTAAATGGAATATAAAAAAAGTACATAAAAACTGCATACAACGCCAAATGGTACATGCTCCATTAAGCCATCAAGGTAACAAAGAGGAAATAGAATTCCCCAAAGACATGTAGAATCATTTCAGATAGTTAGTGGTATATGCTAAGTATAACTGTAAAAGAAACACTATAAACCTAAAAGTTAACAAAGTAAGTGAGTGATATATTGAAAACATATGCTTTGGTGCGGCAAAGAAAAGAAGAAAACCTTAATCATGGCAGAGCGTTTCAAGATGGGTGGACGTCTCCCAAGCTGAGACTGGGACTGATCTAAAACATGAAAACATCCAGCACGTCTAATGTCCCAAAAACGTATTGCACCGTCACATCCACCTGTAATCAAAACCCACTCACTAGAAGTAGACCATTCCACCGTCATTACTCCATCTGCCATCATGAAAAGAAATATACACTTATGACCCTCTAAATGCACGAAACTTTTCTTCTAGGGTATAAGTTAAACCAAATTAAGGAAAGTAAAAACAATTATACCTTTGTACATACAAAGTAGAGAACCCAAAAGAAGAATGTCAATTTAACAAGAGTTGAAACCTAGCTTTAAGAAAATATGGCTCAAGAAATGTAATTTATGCTGAGCTCCTAGAACTGCATTCTACGAACTCACCAACATGATGTATTCTAGATTGCTTGCTGTCCCTTCCACATGTCAGACCAGCCTACTATACAGGGCAGCACTATAAGCAGGGTATATATATATATTTTGGAAAACCAAGTACTCAAAATCATCAAAAGAAGCGTGTTGTGATCGTCCAGCCAAACTATAGAAAACCCTTCCATACATTTTGCCAAGTTCTCAGACCATTTTGCAAATGCTTATGTGTTGATACAAGTAAGATATGAAGTTGGAATTTTGAAAACACCGATTCAGCAGAAGAAAAGGAAAGAAAAACTAAAAACAAAAAGAAGATGAACTGTGTGTATTAAGCACATACCACGGTGACCAGACAAGGTGTGAGCAAAAGCTCCAGAGGCAATATCACAGAGACGAACTTGAACATCTTCAGTCCCAGCAGCAATGAGCATGTGCGAAGTTGCCAAGGGGGACATGGCAGTCCTATAAACCTTTCCAGGCATTTTAAAGTCCATCACCACCTGCGTCGTATTTGTATCCCAAACATTAATGTGATGGTCATACGAACCCGTCACAAATAGTCCCGTGTCCACCGGATACCATATGGCCGAGGACACCGCATACTTGTGCCCCTGCTCGTGCTGCTTATCCACCATGAACAAGCACTTGTGCTTTCTGATAACGCCGCCTCCTTCATAATCAGTCCCGCGCTGAATATCAAACACCGCCGCTGAAGCATCCGAAGCACCGGATAACAAGTACCGGCCCTCAGTCAAATCAACCTGAGCAACAAGACGCTTCATTTTCATTGCTATGTCGATTTATGCAAGCAAAATGAGAGCGATGGTAGAAGAAAGGGAGTGTTTGGGTACCTGGAGAGAGTTGACGGATCCTCGGTGAGGGGAGACGATGTCTTTGCCGTTGGACAGTTGGAGCGTTTGGATACGATTTGACTTAATCCGATTCGAGAACGAATTTGGGCGAAGCTTGCCCGCTTCTCTGTCTCCGATTTCCCGCCACATTTTCGGAGCATCTTCTTCAACCCAAAGCAAAGCTAAACTTGCACACTTCTCACTCCCAAAATTCCCAGACAGAAACTAGACAGTTTTTTCTCTCTCTCAATCTTTGCCTGATTTTCTTCCTGATCGGCTTGGACGGACTCGGATAGATTACTGAGCGGGTTCGGGTTCGGGTTGCGTCAAAATCATATCCACAATCTACAAGACTACAACTCAAGTTTATGGACATTGGACATGGATTTCTCTGTGAGATCTGCCCTCGTTAATTCATCAAGAATTCCATAGTGAGGGCCTAGGCCTTAAATGAAGGGCACTATTTTTTTAATCATTAGATTAAATTGATTAGCCATTCAATCAATTTAATTAGTCTGATTCAACGATTAAGAGATAAGACAGATACATATACTAAACCCTCACTATAGAATGACTCAATTATTAATAGAAGGGTATAAGAAAAAGCAGACTTGTAATAAAAAGGTCTCTCTGATAATGGGTTGGACCGTCGGAGACTCAGAGGCCCCATAAAAGTCATTGCCCAATATGACGTTATTTTGGACAAGAGGCCTAACATGACTTGACCCAGTACAGAAGAAACCTCTTTATCAAGACGGAAATTTCAAAAGTAACCCCCTTTCCACCTGCTTTAGATTGATGACCAAAAACAAAATTCTTGGCTGCATCTATATATATAAAGCAAAAGGTAGAAAATGGTAAAACATTCAAAATGCCAAAAAATGCTCTTAGTTAATGCAAACATTAAAAATTGAAATTATTAATTAAATAAGGATAATATGGTAAATTCACACCTTTTTCATATTTAAAAAGAATTAAAATTAAAAGAAAAATCAGATAATGGATCTTATTTTATAGAACACAACTACCCATTATCTTTTTTAATTTTAAAATAAATTAATTTTTTTTTAAAAAAAAAAGCCTCTTGCAGGCGCGGAAGCACGTGCGAAGATGCTAGTTTATATTTATAACATAACCTACGGCCATATGGTGTTATTAATCTACCTCAAATATAATATGTTATAGGGCGCATTTCTAATTTAGAGTTATAACTTATAAGTGAACCACTAAGTTTGATTGTTAGAAAAGGGTTGTCAGTTTTTTTATGCACTAATTATTCATTTCATGTCATGTTTTTCATTACTTAAAATCATATCCTCCTCTTTAAGGGGGAGAAACGCTCTTCTCCTCATTATTCTGCTAGCATGGCTTGGCTCCTTCAAATTGAGGAGGAGTTCCTCATTAAAACCAATGGGGTTTTGACACTTGTGAAATTCTAGCAACATTCACAAAATTTCAACTAAAAAGAAAAAATAATTTAAAAAAATTTCACACGTGTCAAAACCACATTAGTTGTAAGAATTAACCCCTCAACTTTAAGGAGCCACTTTTTTCTTTTTAGTTGGATGCTTTAAGCATATTAATATATATATATTCAGCCTGTATAACTACACAAATTAGACCTAATTCATTAAGTTTAAATTTGTAATAGAAAGAAGAAAGATTCACTATTATACCCAATATAGGAGCCCAAATTATTAAAAAAATTCTATATGAAATGGACTTTAGAAACACAAAAAAAACCCATTTACAACATAACAAAAAGACTTTTAACTTCTTTTAAATTACAAAACTGTCATTCATTTCTTAAAACAAATCCAACCCCAAAACCTCATAAAAAAACCCAAAACACTCAATAGGGCATCAAAATACTTTAATAATCCAAATTAAATTCAATAAGGCAAACTGTCATTTTTTTGGGTTTGTATATAAAAATAAAATGGTGTAGGGTTTATTTATAGTTTTAATGCTAAAAATGGGTATTTGGCTAAATATCTCTAGAAAGAAATAAACTTAGTAACAAAGAGGCAAATGCATGGCTAAACATAACTAACTCGTGAATTTTTCAATCATAGATCTTCACGCACTTGATAAAATGAAAATGAACAAGGAATCAATTAATCCACAAGGTCATAAAACGCAGTGTGGCATGAAAACCAACATTAATACTAATTAATATTCACTAACCATGCATGCATGCAGGCTCATAAAGACAATTAATATGGCCGCGCTTACGACCACGATCAGAGGTAAAAAGCAAATATTTAAGCAAAGGATAGGGGGATGGCAATAAGTCGAATCGGGGTGGGTATATCATTCCCATCCCCATCCCTATTAAGCTTTTTTACCCCATCCTCATCTTCATACCTTCAATATTCATATAAAACTACTTTGTCGAAAAATAAATAATAATAATAGAATTAGGGCAAGATAATGAATATATATGTAGAAGACACTATATGAACGTTTACATATTGACTAGAACTTAACTAAATATATAAGTAGTGTGGCTTAAGATTCATATAAATTATATAATATATAATAAAATAATAAATAATAAAAAAAATTGTTGGCACAATCACTTTAATATCATATATATATTCTAAATGGGGAGGGTTCGGGTCGGGAATTAAAATACCATTCCCATCCCTCCTCGAACACCATACCCATAAAATTCCTCGTACCCATCCCCATACCCTTTTTTTTTTATCCTTCATACCTGACCCATTAGGGTTGTTGGTGCTAAACTAAATAGATAGAAATAGCAGTAACTTACAGGAGGTGATGTGGACAGTCTAAAGACTGATTGGGCCTTCGATATGAGATGTTGGATCTGGGTCAAGGAGAAAAACAACAAATGAGGTCTAGAACATCGGTGTGGTATCAGCCGAAGACCCTCTGATACTAAAGTAAGTTTCTTTAAGAGCTTTACTATTAATAATGCACGAGCATAAGAGTCAAGTCGAAAGTCTTACCCTGTGTCTAGGGCAAGGGGCTTTATTTTATAGAGAGTGCATGGTGTGCTCTTAGTATTTAGTTTCAATGTGGGACTCGTGGGAGTGCCTTCTGAGGTCGACACGAATCCGTAAATATCTAAGCGGGGCATTCGAGGTTGTCCCGCATAATCGGCAAGGCATGCTGAACGCATGCTTGAGAGTCGTTCGATAGCTGGTATAGATAGTCTGTTTAATGGGGCGCTCGAGAGAGCTCGTCGATTGAAGGACTTGACGATTGAATTGGCGGTGGATGCCGATTCGTACTTAAATGATCTACCAGTGTGAGCCGCAGGGTTGACCTTAGCTTTGTCCTTTGTACACGTGTCATGATATGAGTGGAGGGTCAGATATGGTATAAACAAGGGTCGAATCCCCGCGAAGACCCTTATCCGCGGGGAAAATTGCCATCCCTAGCAAAGGAGGAGGAGCAGGGAGGAGAAGGACAAATCACAAGTAGTAGGGCAAAAGCAAATATTTAAGCAAAGGAAGGGGAACAAGAAGGAGGAGGACAAGTCACAAGTAGCAGGGCATAGCAGTGAATCGGAAATCGGAAAAATCAAGAAGGATGGGAACCTGGGAGATGGGAATAGTCATAAGCGTGTTCATGTTTCTGGTGTTGTTGGCCTTTATGATTATGTTTATACATTATATCTTGCCAAGAATTCGTAACTAAATGAGGGGCTTTATACTCTTGTAATAATTTGATTATTTGACACTACTTTATATTTATCTATCACCTACAGATAGTTCTTCCCAAGATTTGTTTCGATTCACATTGTTTACTTTTTTTTTCTACGGGTAATTTTAACGTTAGAGCATCATGTTATACTCCACTCATGTTATAAGCCAACTAGTGCTTTTTGTTAATGAAGCAGATGATGCGTGCCAAGGGAGGAGGTTGGAGTTTTTTATTTTTATTTTTTGAAGTCAACTATTACTTACTTTTATTTTATTTTTCGTAAATCAAAAATTAAAACTGGTTGTTGTATATTTAGTAAGCAATAATTGAAGGCATCAGCCAAATTGTGAAGTTGTGAGAGTGAGAATATGAATATGAATTGGGAGGACGTGAGGAGGTGGAAGTGGGACTCCCCGAAGAAAAGCTGCAAAGCAAAGGGGATTACCGGGAAGGAGGACACTCTCAGCTCAATGTGTCAGAAGCCCATTTGCAGAAAAGTTGCAAAACGACACCAAAACCATCACTGTACTCTGCTCCCTCCCCGTGGATCTCTCAGACTACTAGAATCTCTGGTGACATATGAGGGAAAAAAAAGTTGGCCCATCACGTGGGGTTTTTCTATTTTACATTAAAAAAATATAGTAAAAGTAATTTCATGTAATTTTACAGTGTGAAGATTTGGAGTAACTATAGCGTGACATCGTAGTAATACGGCTATGTGGTATGACTTGTCTTAGTGTTATAAGCGCCGGAAACTTTTTCATTCACCCATATGATAATTTCTCAAAGAGTTGGTCTGTATTTTGGTGTCTGCTAATAATGCGATAATTAAGCAAGAATAAGATGCGCCAATCTCGTTGCACGGTGTGTTTTATCTTTGGAATATTAGACCATTGGAGCATTGGGGTCTGTTTAATTTGTTCTTCTTGAGCAACGTGCCTGTGCGATGCCGGAGAAGGCAAAAGATAGATTTTTTAAACCTCAAAAGAAAAAGACTGCAAAAAAAGGCTATCTATATCTAAGTGGTACCATGATGTCCTACTTTTGCTTAATCTATTGCTTAATATATGTTAAAAGAACCATAATATTTCAAATTTCCAGTAACTTTTAACCTCCAAACAAAGAAATCTGAATAAACAAATGCAGAGGCCTTGGACATGATATCATGTTAGCTGAATAAACAAATGAAGAGGCCAACCAGCAAGCCCAGTCAGCAACCCATAATCACAACACATGCTCTAGCAGATGTCAAAACACAACCAAGCCAATCCAGCTATTTTGAATTCAAAATGCTGCTACTTTTTTCTTTCTTTCTTGGATTTGGAGTGATATGGGCACCTTTGTCTCTTCAGCCAATGTGGCCCCTTTTATACAAGCAAAGACTTTGCTTACAATTGAATTATATCTATGTCCATACAAGGAAGGAGATTATTTCTGAAGCAACAGCTATTCTCTACTTTCTTTTTCTGCCATATATTTCAAAATCCACCACAAATTTTGCTTTTCCCACCCAATAGTTATATTATGTTATTCAAAGAACATCACTTGATTAGCTAATTTATAGTTTACCACAATAGTTTTTAGACTGCAGATGCTAAACACAAACACTAATTAGCCTATCCCACTAATGTCTTGAGGCCTGCAAGTCTGCAGCAACTTTTGCCTAGGCAGGACCTAGGCAGGCAAAGCTTTCTGTACCAAGCAAAGTCAGCTGATAGAAAAAGACCAAAACATCAATATCAGATCATTTAATCCAGCTTATTATATTTGTTTTCCATCGTCACGCACTCGGCATTGGGTTTATTGAACCTGAGAAAACGAAAAGATTCCAAATTCTGAAAAACCAGAAAACCGAGACTTGAACTGAGAGGTAGCTTTCAAGCTTTCGACAACTGCTACAGATTGCGTTTTTCTTTCTGTCTGGGTAGGTTAATTTTTTTTTTGTTATCTTTGTTTGTCTTGCCCTTTTCAACTTCCTCGACTTTCTTCTCGACCTGATTGTCTTCTGCTTATTTCTCTCTTTCAAAGACTCGGTCTTTTGCCTCCAAATCTATCCCCTTTATTAACAGTGTCTTTTTCTGTGTTTGTTTGTTATTATAATACTTTGATTTTGCTGGGTTTTGTTGTTCGGTAAGGCCTATGCTGCTTTGGGGATCTACATTGTTTCTTTGTGTTTTTTGACCATTGTTTAATCCGTACAACTCATTACGTATTTCCGTTGTTGCTTGCGTTGATTTTGTTTCTTCAATAATAGCAGCAAACTGGATGTTGGCTTAATGATAATGACATGTTTGTACAACTCATTTCTAGGCGGACACACATGAAACAAATCACAAAGAAGTGATTTTGTTGCCTCAGATTTTCTGGGTGAAATCATAACTATCCAAGTTCATCTTTGGACAAGATGCTGTGTGCTTGTTCAGGAGAGCAATTCAAATTCGAAGAGCCAGAGCCACCTCACTCGCCGGAGTCACTTGCCACGAGGGACTTTTCGGCCAGTGGTCTTTCGTCGAGGACCGGAGACTGGGAGTCAAAATTTGAAGACATCCAAGTAGATGAAGCTGAATCCACTCTAAAAGAAGCTCTATCTTTGAACTATGAGGTGGGTCTTCTTGTTTTCTGAAGTAAATTTGATTACATGAAACTAGCTTGTTCATACAACTGGCCTCTTTGTTCTACAAATTTTGATATATCCCTTCTGAATGAGCTTCAGGAAGCCAGGGCCTTGCTGGGGAGGCTTGAATTCCAAAGAGGGAATTTTGATGCTGCTCTTCAGGTGTTTCAAGGTATTGACATTAGAAGTTTAACTCCAAGGATGGCCAAGGCCATTGTTGAGAGAATTAGGCAGAAAAAACCACGTCCTAAAGGCGATCACGTGCTTCCCAATGTCATGTCTATGCACTCTGTGAGCCTACTTATTGAAGCAATATTACTTAAGGCAAGATCACTGGGGGAACTTGGAAGATTTATAGGTATTGCATACTCTTTCATGGTTGCTTATGTGTTCCTTTCATAATTGATGGGAAGTTTTTTTTGATTTGGAGCATAATTCAGCTTTTGATTGAGATTGGTAGATGGCATTGGGCATCAAATTCTCCAGTAAATTAGATTGCATTGAGATTGGCATATTGATTTCTTTTTATGGTATTGATTAGTTTGGAAGTTCTCATACTTTCTTATTTATCAGAGGCTGCAAAGGAGTGCAAAGTTATTCTTGATACAGTTGAGTTGGCACTACCTAATGGAATGCTTGATGACATCTGTGAGGACTGCAAATTGCAGGACATGTTTCACAAAGCACTAGAGTTGCTCCCCAGTTTATGGATAAAGGCAGGCTATCTTGACGAAGCTATTACTGCATATCGCCGGGCTCTAGTCAAGCCATGGAATTTGGAACCTAAGAGGTTGGCTAATGTTCAGAAAAACTTAGCTTGCACGTTACTCTATGGTGGTGTTGAAGCAAGCCTTCCTCCTCAGTTACAAATATGGGGCACAACTATGCCCAAAAATAATACAGAAGAAGCAATTTTGTTGTTGTTGATACTTATAAAAAAGGTGGCTTTGCGCGAGATAAAGTGGGATCCAGAAATTATGGATCATCTGACTTATGCACTTTCTGTTACCGGATTGTTTGAATTATTAGCAGATCATGTGGAGCAAGCACTTCCGGGATTATATAGACGAGCTGAGAGATGGTACTTTCTTGCTCTTTGTTATAGTGCCTGTGGACAAAATGAAGTAGCTTTGAACCTTTTGAAAAAGGTTGCTGGCTGTTCAGAAGGAAAGAACAAGCCCCACTTCTCCTCTTTTCTCTTGGGAGCAAAATTGTGTTCCCAAGATCCAATTCATGCTCGTGAAGGGATAGCATTTTCGCGTAAAGCCATTGACTTGGTAAATCATCAATGTGAGCATTTCATGGGTCAAGTTCATAAATTTCTTGGTGTTTGCTATGGCGGTGCAGCAAGAGCTTCTGTATTGGATTCTGAAAGAATGTTTTTTCAAAGAGAGTCTCTGAACTCTCTAAACCATGCTGTTCGTAATGAGGAGGAGGATCCTGAGGTGATGTTTAGTCTTGGCCTGGAAAATGCAGTGCAGAGGAATCTGGATGCAGCTTTCAATAATGCAATGAAGTACTCCGATATGATGGCTGGTAGCTCAGGACAAGGTTGGAAGCTATTAGCCCTTGTAGTTTCTGCAGAGCAGCGCTTCAAGGACGCTGAAACCATAGTTGAATTTGCTTTGGACGAAGCCGGAAGAGTGGATCAGTTAGAACTGCTCAGATTGAAAGCTGTGCTACAAGTTGCTCAGGAACATCCCAAGCAAGCTATAGAAACCTACAGAATATTGCTAACTCTTGTTCAAGCACAGAGGGATCTACAAGCTAAAAACTCTGAGCAAGAGCCAACCTTCCATTCTGAGGTTTGCATTCCTTAACGAGTAAAATCACTTTTCGAAGTCACTACGTTTTTGCCCTTTCTCTGTTAAACCTTCTAGTCTTTCCGCTGCAGGAATTTGTGGGAAGAAATTTGGAGAAGGAAGCCTGGCGGGACTTGGCAAACATTTATACAAAACTTGGTTTGTGGACTGACGCAGAAATATGTGTCAACAAAGCCAAGTTGATTGAATTTTATTCTGCCCATAGTTGGCATACCACAGGTTGGATTTTCCCTCCATTTTATTGTCGTTCAAATGTTAAGATACGATAAATGATTGTGTATGAGCATGAGAAACAAATTCTTGAGAGCTTATATTGCTTATATTACTTCAATTCATATCCAATCATCTAATGCCCCTCACTCATTTGCAGGTATGTTGTTTGAAGCTCAATCACAATACAGGGAAGCCCTAATTTCATTCTCAGTCTCATTGTCAATAGAGCCAGATTATGTTCCAAGCATTGTTTCTACTGCAGAAGTATTGATGAAACTTGGTAGCCAATCGCTCCCTATAGCTAGAAGCTTTTTAATGAATGCGCTACGATTAGAACCGACGAACCATGAGGCATGGTTGAACCTGGGATTGATTTCGAAAAGAGAAGGCTCCTTACAACAAGCAGCAGACTTTTTTCAAGCTGCACATGAGCTTCAGCTGTCAGCCCCAGTTCAAAGTTTTGTGTAATAATTTTGTGGCTTCCCACTTATTCTCAAGTATACACTGTCAGCTCCAATATAAAGAGAAGGCTCCTTTGAGAATAATAGACTTTGTACGTATAGGAGGATGGTTATTGCTTGTTCCACTGATAAATTGTAGTCGAAATTATGTCACTAGATGGAGCAACTATAAGCAAAACTAAAATTTGTTGCACAGAGAAATGAATGGCCAGATTTCATTATTAGAAGATGCACCAAAGCAAGAATTTTGCAATTGTTATTGTTCTCCTGACATTCCATATACACAATAAATGACAGAGTGAATGTTGATTGATAAACAAAGTTTGCTTTGGAGATCTGGAGTATTTGTAATAGGCAGAAGAGGAATTGGCAGTCCAAACATGGTTGTATCTGTATAAACACTGCAGAGAAAACAAACGTAAAATGTGGGAACAACAAAAACAAAAATGTCGAATCTGTTTATAAAAAAGAAAGAAAAAAACTGTTGCTGCATGACTGCAGGTGTGAACTTCTTGAATGTGATAGCTATAACACTATCTTTCTTGCTTAAGAAATTCTTAGACAAAAAGAAAATCCTGTCTATCAGAATTAATATTCACCCTGTTACATAGACGTTCTTTACCACTTTATCTTTTCTAAAGTCCCATATATCAAAGATAATACGCCCAAAACGGACGGACATATAGCCTACAATGATGTGTGTCATATGAAACTTATTTTCACCCATAAGTTGAAACCATCACAGGATGATAACTCACAGAAAACTCATTTTACAGGGTATATCCCGTTCATAGACTTACAATTGGAAGTTGTTGGAGAGACGAACGCTCTGCCTCAACCCATCGACCACTGCATCCACAACACAAACAAATAGTCAAACATATGAACTATCTGATTTCAACAAACATGCACATCACACTTTGGTATCAAGAGTGTAAGGGTCGCAAAAAAATTTGAAACCCAGCACATCATAAGAATAAGATTCATCATAGAATGACATCATAGGTCATATTTTCTCAGCATCATATAAAATTAGCATAAAAGCAACAGAGATTGGCATTTAAACCACTAAAACCTACAGGACAGTCCTATGATATTATTGAAGATGTTGACAGTGTAGCTCAGATACATCAGCATCAATTTTCCAACAAAAAACTTGGAAATTCAGTACTCAAACCTTTAATACTGGTTCGCCTTTGTTAGCGCTGGCAGCTTGCTTTGCAACCGCCTGTTGCTGTGCACGTGCAGCTCTTCCTGCTGCAGACTTTTCGAATTCTTCTTGCCTGCAATTGTGGTTGCATTATATAAGTACATTCAAATAATTAACAAACCATTATGTGGGTACATAAGTAAAGTCTCCATGGAGTTGCCATATAATCCTAGCAAACACACGTTTTAATTTTATTATTATTACAAACAAAGCCAAATCCTGCAGGCAGAAATATCCTATGGCGTTGAAAATTGCTTAAATACAGAGGCAATTTTATGTGTTTACAAAAAGTTAAATCCGTTTCATAAACCACTTTTTGTTTCCTTTTTCCGTCATCACTTTCATCTAATTTTTCCCTATCCATGATGAAATTAAACGAAAAACATATACTTTATGAAAGGAAAATTATTAACCGATCCAAAAATCACATCTTTACGTAAGTTCGGTTGCAACTAGATGTCAATTGACGATGCCCAAACGAATTCAGATATCCAAATTTCGCAAATGAAAACGATCGATTGAGAAAATCTATATATACCTTCTCTGGGCCGCTTCGGCAGCTTTGGCAAGAGCTTCCGCGGAGGCTATTCTGTCTTCTTCTTTTCTCTGTGCATTGTTGCCTCCATCGAAACAACACAGCAGCCCCATCTCTCTCTTCTCAATCTGAGACTTTTGCTTCGATTGACTTCTTATACAGTTTCTGTTTTTTGGTAATTACACGTTGCGATGTCCGGATCGATTGCCGCGTGCCACGTCATAAAGTGAGAGCATCTTGTCATCTTGCCAAACGACGTCGTGGTATATCTATGATAGATTAAATAAGCTAAACGCGGCGATTCATTGGTTTTGCCTTCTTCTTGAGAGACTCTGCGGAAGCTATTGGCTTCTTCTGAAACCTAATTTGCAGAGATGACGACCAAACCGTTGGATTCACTACAGCCTACTGAAACTCTAGAGATAGAGAATGGACTGTCGCTGGTGCCACGCGTTAGGCTCAATCTCACAGTGTACTCGTCGAGCCAAGTTGTGACCAAACCCATTGATGAGTGGAAGATGAAGCAGACGCTCATAGACTTCCTAAAGAACTCGCTTTCTGTCTCCATCACCGTCCCTGAAGATGACCTCCAGATCAGACGGCTCAAGGACCTCAAGAAGCGCAAGCGCGACGATCCTGTAGCTTTCGGTACACTGTTCATTCGTGACCTGGGGTTTCTGAACAAGACCAGTAAGAGAAACGATGGCGAGGAAGAAGAAAAGGACGTAAAGGAGTTGGAGAAGAAGTTCCTGGACTGGAGAAAGTACATTGTTGAGAAAATGGATGGGATTGAGCTCAATATCGAAGGGGTCAAGTACAAGCTAAACGTCGACGTTCCGGAGTCTGATAATTTTGAGGCCATGAAGAAAGCTTGGGAGGAGTTTTACGCTTTTGGAAGTCGGGGTTTGTAATGATTTTTATCGGCTCAGAGCCTCAGGTTCAGCTTTGAATTTCGATGGAGTTCAATTTAAGTGAATTTGGTTCGATAAAGTTTGGTTCCTTTTGCAGGGCTTTCGAGGAGTGGGAGGCAAGAGCCTGATACCATAATACTGAGGGGTGCGCCGTCACGCTGGTTTGCAGAGCCCCGGGTTTCTTCGAAGCCTTCAATGCTGGTTACCCATACCATCTTTTCTACATTTGGGAAGATAAGGCATGCCAACGTCTTTGTTCTCCAACTCTATTTCTTATTGTTTTATAGAAATCCTGATGTGTATGAATCATATGTAATTTTTGAACACTAGCTTTTCATCAACTGTACTTTAGTTCTAAACGTTTGCCTAAACACTAATGTTTTGATTGAGCTAAAAAAGGTACTTAACAAAAGAAAAAGAACAGCAAACATGCGAAGCTATATTGCAATCTTCAAGTTTTTTCTCGTTGTCTTTGTTATTGCATTAACGTTATAATGTGCTTTGATTGCCCATTTGAGAATAGCTCATATGTGTATCCTCACTAGTGTCCATGGCGTAATGGCCTTAGCTAATCATATATCATTCCTGTTGCTGCCCCTTTTAAATTACAATCTTTAGGAATCTTAATGTTGCTGAGGACGATGGTCTAGGTAAGGATGCGAACGAAGATGGTGGGGACTTAATTTCAGGTCTCCATTGTAAGATTGTGGTTCAGTTCGAGAAATACCAGGACTTCTATAATACTTTCAAGGTGTTATGTGGCCGCTCATTCCAGAAGGTAAGCGGTTGTTTTTTCTCGTTATACAGTTCTTATAATTTTGTTAGGAGTGATATAAAGAGTGTTGGCAATCAAGCTTGTCAAAATGCTAGATTTCAAGCATTGAGATATGATGCTAAAAGAACCTGTAGTGGAATTTATGTTTGGACTTGGTAATCTGAATTTTTTTTTTTCTTGGTGGTAACTAAACGTTCCTTTCTGTGGAGCAGCAAGGATCTCAATTGAGGGCTGATTATGAGGTTACGTGGGACAAGGATGGATTTTTCCGATTCTCAAGAAATCAACCACATGAAAATAGTAGCAGGATACGGGAAACAGCAACAACACATCACAGAAGTGAAGCTCCAAGGCATCGGCAACACATCTCTCAATTCAGTTCCAACCAAGCTCCCCGCAAGAGGTTTAAGGTTAGAAACTAAATGCAAAAATAAACAAGTAAAACAGTTGGGAGCTTTCTATGTTTCCCAGATGGGTCCAGCTATAATTGGTCCACTGGCCGAACTCAAAGCAACTAGCAAATCTTATGTTTATATGGTTACCATTTATTTACCAAAAAGGAAACTTCACCTTTCTACAAGCCTTTTTGGTGTTCTCTCCAATGGTGACATAAATGTTTCTGTTTGAATACAGGAATAGGGCAGTTGATCTGAAAATTCCTTCTGGAGCTGGGAGTTTGAAGTGTTTGAATATGGTATGAGTCATCGTATGACAGAAAAGACTATAGTCTTGAACTCTCTTATAGCCTTGCACAACATCACAGCAGCACTTTATTTTTTCAGAGTTGTTAAATCGTACATTCAAGTGGGGCTTTTCAACCGTGAAAAAAAGAAATGTTTGCTATTTGCTTCATCATCCCTTTTTTCCCCTAGCGGTTTGTAATGTATCCTTGGTCTTGGGTGTAAGAATTTGAGGGCTTGAATAGTAAGAAATTGAGTAGAGAAGACTATGTTGGTCGATTTGATTTGAATAGTAAGAGATTTGTAAGAACCCGATAAGAGTTTATAATGTTGTCAAGTCTTTATATGTTAAGAACCCCGATAGGAGTTCATATTGTTATTTCATTCTCGCATCATATCTTAACACAAATAACAGTCACGTTTTAATTATTCTGAGCTTTTCTTCTTCGGTTTTGTCATTCAATGAATATGTTTGACTGGTAAAGGAAATTTTGAATTCATGTGTTTCTTGTTTCTGCATTCTAATTATGAATTTTCAATTAGAAAAAGGTGAAATATCTAGTAAGCCCAGTCCACAAAAGTAATGGACAGAACATAGATAGATCAGGACTCTCCATCCTGCTTATCATACACTGTGGCTCACCTGTATCATGTAAATGGATGAGAAACAAAAATGGCATGACAGTTTTCGGCACGTTAATCTTATTTTTCCCTCTCCATTATTAAATTAAAACGAAAAACACAAAATTTATTAAAGGACAATTATTAACCAATCCAAAATCAAATCTATATATACCTTCTCAGTGCATTGTTGCCTCTATCGCAGCCCCATCTCCCTCTCCCTTCTCAATCTGTGACTTTTGCCTTTTTTGGCAATTACACGTTGTGGCACCTGGCCAGCCATGCCAAACGCCGTCGTGGCACCTCTTTGACAGAGTGAATAAGCAAAATGCCGCGTTTCATTGGTGCTTTCTTCTGGAGAGACTCTGCTGAAGCTCTTGCCTTCTTAAAAAATGATTGAAAGTTAGTATGAATCCACCACTTTCATAAATTAGGTCACTGTTCATTTGGAATGAACTCACTTTAAAGGTGAGACAGAGTAAAGTAGTACTTGTTGCTAGTGAGAGCAATTCCACTGCAACAATTGTGCAGCACATTATAGACTCACCTTTAAAGTAAGTTCATTATAAACTCTCACTAGCAACAAGTACTAATTTACTCTGTCTCACCTTTAAAGTGAGTTCATTCTAAATGAACAGTGACCTAATTTACGAAAGTGGTTTATCAGTAAAGAGGATTCATGCTAACTTTCAATCATTTTTAAAGAATGCAAAAGCAGGAAGGCAAGAGCTGAGAGCCAATCAATAGGTCCTATCTTGAATTCTTGCGCTTGAGAAGGTGCATATTGCCATATAATTTTGAGATTGTTGCTACATCCCTTCGCTGTCTGGAGGTGATTGACTGTTTCAACGAATGGGATGTTACGATTTCTGCACTGAAACTCACTGTTGTTGAACATCGCGGCCATCTCAAATTCAATGATGTCCTCAATTGACAAAGATATTATTCTGCACATGGAAAGAGCACATGATACCTCCTTTAATTTCACACTTAACTGGTTTGCTTAGCTTGAAAATCTCACCCTGCACATGTTTCATGGACAAGTAAGCTATATAAGTAAATATTAATTACTATATAGAATGTAATTAACCTCAACTTATACATCTTTCTTATGATGTGTCTGAATTTGCAAATGACAAGATTGCAGGAAAACATAGCGCCACTTG
The DNA here is from genome assembly GCF_965620075.1 of Prunus avium. Classification (NCBI taxonomy): domain Eukaryota; kingdom Viridiplantae; phylum Streptophyta; class Magnoliopsida; order Rosales; family Rosaceae; genus Prunus; species Prunus avium. The sequence continues at coordinate 50,250,629 of NC_142284.1, read as the reverse complement.
GGCATCTTAAGCAATCGGAGTTGTGCTTAGATGTACCTGATGAATATTTTGGATACTCAGATCTGTTGTGGGTTGTCCTCTTTCTGAAGGCTTCTGCTCTTTTGCAGAAACTTACATATAGGGCGAGTCTGCATATTTAAACATAAATCTTGGGTCTAATTACCCAATTATTGTTTTTTTTTTAAGTACAAGCGATAATTTAAACTATAAGGGAGGGGAATTTCTCACGCACACACATACAACTATGATGCCGTGAGGATTCGAATATGAGATCTCTAGTCTGCAAGTCAAGGCCCTTTTCTACTGGGCTAGACTCCATTGCCAAGTCTTTATAGCCCAAGAAAATGAAAATGCCCAACCGACATGTCGTTGCGTTTATAACAGCCTTCAAAGCCAAACCCTAAAATTTTGCTCATAATAACTCAGAAAGTTTTCCCTTTCCTCGCAAAGCATCGCGTGTTTCGATCTGGAATTGGATCAATCTCCAACGATGGCTTGTGTGTCGGCTGTTTCGGGTTTTAGAGAAGATGGGTCTGAGGATGAGAAGGAAGTACTTGAGATTGAGGTCAATGAGGTCCTTTGGCGTCGGTTGAAAAGGTATTCTGTTAGTCAATTAACAGTTGTTAATTTCTTTCTACAGTTGGTTAATTAGGGTTTAGGGTTTACGATTTAGGCATGGTGACCTGACTAGTGTAATTAATTATTTAATGACAATTGGCGTAATGATATGCCTTTACTTAATAGTATATTGGTTTTTTTACGCGGTAATAATCAACATGTACCTTAATTTAGTCATATCAAACTGCACTCAGGGAGGAGCGTAGAGAAGGAAACACTTTGCCACAGGCTGGTGAGAGGAAGAAGGAGGATGCTACTGGGAAAACTGGTGAGAGGAAGAAGAAGGAGGATGCTACTGGGAAAACTGGTGAGAGGAAGAAGGAGGATGCTGCTGGAAAAACTCTCTATTCACTACCAGCTTCCCGATCTACAATGCGAAGATAGAATTCATTCAGTCAACTGAAGATGGTCCTGCCGCGTCGTAAGTGTTCAACTTCACAGGCTTTGTATGGCCCCATTTTTATGTCCTCATCACTGAATTTTTTGTTACTTGGAGTGGTCTTGGGTGTAAGTTTTTTGAGTGCTTGAGTAGTAAGATATTTTGCTGTGTTGGTTGCTTTGATTTGGTTAGCATAGCAGGTGGGAGAATCAGAGATTTGTAAGGGCTAGAGGCAAGGATGATTTCCAAAATTCATTATTATGTGCTGTAATATCATTGATGGTGCAAAAAAAAAAAATATGTAAAAAAATTACTTTCTATAATTTATAATGTTGTCATGTTGTTTCATTCTCACATCATATCTTAACACAAATATAAAGTCGCTAAAAGATTACACCATTGGAAACCAACATAAACATCCAAAAGACAGCCCCATATACACTTATGACCACAATACTTTTCTTCTTTGTGCTGACTTGAATGAAACTGTGTTTTGGAGTTGTGATCAAAGTTTATTTTCTTATTTTGAATTTGATAGAACACCATCATCCAAACCCAAAACAAATTTGTGTACTCTTTTGGACTTTTCGGTTCATAATAATGCTGTGTATTCTTCCAAATAATTCTTCTTCTTTGGTTTTGGGTAGAGAGGCCGGGAAATAGTTCGTGAAAAGCTTCGAGACAGTTCCTGCCAGTCCAAAACTCGCAAGTGAAGACCCACTTTTTCCACTTGGTTGGTACCATGGGATGTGGCATGCTTATTGAAGCATAAGTTGGGTGTTTGACTTTAGACTACTGCTTATAATTAAGGCCAGTGTTGCTAAATTTAATTTACTGTGCTTTCTTTAGACTACTGCTTAAATAAAGAAGCCTGTTTACATGCAAGAATGAATCAGGTGAGATTGATTCTAATGTTTCTTGGTTACAAGGGGAATGAATTTCAAGGGAACTACAAGCTGAGAGGCCATTTGGGATTTCTCATGTTATAATCAAATTCTTGGCTAGGCTTTGACAAAATTGGAATTGAGCATGTTACTTGCCCAACAACACACATTAGTGATTCATAGGAAATTAATTAGCACAACACTCTCTGGAAAAATTATTAAATACATAATACTTTAATGGGTTTGGTTGGGTCGGCTTTAGTTCCAACCCTGTAACCCAATTCAATATATAGCGATTTTTTTTTTCTTAGACCCAATACCAACTCATTATTAGGCTAACCCAACTTAACTCAAATTTTTTGTGATTGAGTTGGGTGATTTGGTCGGGTTTGGTTAACTCAAAATTAAACTTAGTTTTTAAGTTTTGGTTCCAATTTGTAACCCAACATGTACATAGTGGTTTATGATTTTTTGAACCCAATACCCACTTATTTTTAGGCCAACCCCATATGATTAGGTCGACAGGTTTGATCAAGTTGACGCGAAATTGTGCCCAGCTCTAACATATTATGTCCTCGACCGTTTACAACCAAATATCAACTTTGCTTGCAAGGAGAAATTTTAAGGACCACAAAACTGCATTTCTCATCACTTTAGGCTTTCACCTGATTATGTGCAATCCGGTTCAATATAATTTCATAATCCGGTCTAATGGAATTTCATAATCCGGTCCAATGTAATTTTGACTAGAAATATGAATTCAATCCAGTTAACTAACTAAACCCACCAAAGAGGCCCTAGGTTTCGTAGTCGGCAAGCAAACATATCCCAAACCCGATGTTTAAAGGACTTGAAACAAATTATCCAGACCCAAAAAAAAAGGACTAAAACAAATTCAAAATCTCCTAAACTCGCTCGGTAAGTCGGCAAATTTAATCCTGAACCCAATATGTAAAGGACTAAAACTAAAACAAAATCTCCCAAACTCACTAGGTTTGGTTGAGAGCAGGCAAATATACCAAATAGGTAAAGGACTAAATCATCTATAAAAAGCCTTGAATCAGGGTTCCAAAATCGTAAGTTGAGTTCTGCTCATAACTCAAAATTTCCCAATTTTCTATTTCTAGTTTATAGCAAACCATCGTACGTGACCTTTTCTTTTTCGAATCGATCAATCTCCAGTCAACAAGTATGGCTGCTGCCACGGAAGATGTTTTCATGAAGCTCAACCACCTTTCTTTGCTCTCCAAGGTAGTTTCAGAGCTCGAAACTCATACAGGGTTGGGTGACGTTGTTCTTGTAGAGTTCATTACTGACTTGGGACGAAGTTGCGAGACTGTCGACGAGTTCAATTCCAAATTGCAGGAAAACGGTGCCCAGATGGCGGATTACTTTGTCCGTACACTCTTCACCATCATTCACGCAATTCGTCTTCCGAAGCCTCTGAAGCCTGAGAAGGTCTCGAAGAACGACAGAGTCTTTGAGCCCGTGAAGGAAAATGGAAATTGCAGAGAAGAAGATGAAGAAGATAAACGTGGAGACATGGGGGATATATATAGAGATAGTGAACGAGACAGACATGAGAGGCGTAGAAGTGATGAAGACAGGGATATAAGGCATGTGGATTTAGGCAATAAACGTAACAGAGATGGGTGTGAATTGTATACTGTTCATAAGGGTAGGGTGGCGAGAGTGATGGACAATGGTTGCTTTGTTCAGTTGAATGATCAGGGAGGGAGGGAGGGTTTGGTTCATGTTTCGCAGATTTCGAATCGGAGAATTCGTAATGCCAAGGATGTGTGTTGGCTGTTCGCAAATCTCAAGGCCTGGTACTCCAGGCCGAGGGGATATGCGTCAACACGTGGCGTCCTTCTTTTGGATGCCGTGCGGTTGTGCGTGGGCGTGCCAGCACGGTCAACCGTGCGTTTGAGAGAGTGATGTGTTTGGGTAAATGGTTAAATGGTGCGCCTATTCGAGTTTGACTGCTAACCAAACGATTGTGGCCGAGAGAGGAACTGATCTCGGCCGTCAGGTTCACGACCTGAGCTACAAGGCCGTTTAGTGGTGGTGTTGATGGTGGGTTTTGGGTGGTGCTCCGGCGCGTTGCTCAGAGAGCGACGGTCGTGTGATATATGGGGTGGATGAGTGGAGTAACAAAGATGGTGCTCCGGCGCCTTGAAGGTCAAGGGTCGTATGATATATTGATGAACGGATTTTCCTTACAATCTATCACTACTCTTAGGAAAGCAAGTAAAGGTATTGAAAGTGCATTACAACAATGTAAATGACAGGAAAATATAATTTACTCCGTGGGAGGCTTGTGTTTGGTGTTGAACCCTTTGAACGTAGTTTGAGCTTGATATTTATAGGAAGAGCTCTGGAGGAGTAATCGAGGCTGAAAATCTGCATGGTGGAGCCTGATCATAGCAAGTGGGTAGTCAAATCGGCATTTGGGATTGTGAAGCATGGTGGTGTGACCCCATAAATCCTGGTAAATCTCGGCCGCCGCCATGATCGTGGGTTCTGCACCCTTGGCCGTGGAGACGCATTTATTGCTCTGATAGCTGGTGACCTAATCTCTCAAGCTGTGAGAATTTTTTGTGAGAATATTTGCGTCTAATCACTCTGATTCCCATCACCAAACCCTGACTTCAGTCACTTCCCATATTCCCTCGTGCATTAAATGCTTTTTCGTGGCCAGTGGGTTTGCTGCAATAAACAGAGGCATTACTTCATTAAATGAAGTGTGGGACCCTGTTGCCACGTGGCGATGTGACCTTAACATCTTCGGCCATGGCTCTTGCGTCCTTCGGCCTCGGCCGATAATACCGCGGTCTTTGCAGCTTTTCTTTTGCCCTTTAAGGAGACAAATGCCTAATGAAACGCCATGTTTCAGTTCATGGGCAGGTGCTAGGGCCGAGAGGAAGTTCTTTCGGTCATCTCTACGACCGAGATTTATTAGGCACAAACAATGTGGTGAAGAGGGATCATGAAGTTTATGTTAAGGTGGTTTCGGTTTCGGGTAGGAAGTTGAGTCTTTCGATGAGGGATGTTGATCAGCGAACTAGGAAGGATTTTCTTCCCTTGGAGAAGGAGAGCTCGGAGGGTGACGGTCTTAGGGGATTTGAACCCCTCCCATTTTACTCATCCAACACCTTAACCACCGTATCACTTATGTTCTTGTGATAATATGCGTAAATATTTATATTTATATGGGTGGTATGTTAACAATTACATGCAAAACTATTTTGGGGACTTATGCAAAACTACTCTTCACAATACACTTACTCTACACATAGAGATGATGAAGATAGTGAAAAATTTGAACCTCATAGGAACTCTATGTGGTACTAAGTCACTTATGTATCTTACCATGAAATGTATAAAGTGTAAAATATTGTAGTAAATCATTATATATAAATGATTATGGTGTGTTTAATCTTTTTTCATTAATTACTACATATTTTCTACACTCACAGTGTTTGCCAGCTCGCTGTATAATCAACTTAAATAAGTTAAATCCATCATGCAATGCATTTCCTTCTAATTTTTTGTGATAAACTAATAGATAATTGACTAAATAAACATTCTCCAAAGTTTCAATAAAAATTTCCAAGTTTTTCTTACAATTTTCGTGGTTTTTATTCAATTTTTATCGATATCGATAATATCCCGATATTTCCATCGAAATTTTCATGTTTTTGGACTACCGATATTTCCGATATCATCGATATTTTAGACATTGCCCATCAGTGGTCCACGTGATTGACCCTAGGGTTGTAGGGAAAACCTAATACAATCCAGTTCAGGGGCTGGAAGTAGCAGGAATTGAAACCATTTCGAAGAGAATGGCAGAGAATCGTTGTAGGAGAGTCGGACTTAAAGGTCCTGGAAAATGCTTCTGCCTCTATGAGTCTGTATACCATAATGCGATGCTCCCTTGTGCTTTTCCACATATCAAGAGAAGCAACCCAGTGTACACTTTACTTACATTGAAAGCTGTGGGGATTGATCCCCTGGATGATTTTATTGATGCTTCCCCACACCAAGTAGTTATGTCTTGATGTAGAACAAATGGCTGAATGGATTGAAGAAGAATTAGAGTGAAGAAGGGAAAAAGGACGCAGTGGGAATTTACAGATTTGGTGTCCGAGCTCTGATTAGGTCGCATAATACCTTCTCGAAAATGGAACAACGTCACGAGTCCAACACATTGCTTTGCTATGATATATGGTGGATTTTGGGCTTCTGATGTCGTTTGGCCTTCCAAAAGTGCATTTAAAGATTGTATTCAATTTACAGACTTTCCGTTTGTTTTCTGTTAAGTTTTCAATAACTCCCCAGGGCAGTTCAATGGATGAGAACAATGTATTTAGTCAGCCGTTATGCTTGGTTGAACTATTCTGAATTTTTATGAAATAATTCAAAGAGAATTTCTCTCTAAATTCATGGTGGATTCCAGATTATTGTTCTTCAGGGTTTTCGCTTGAAAACCTATTTGCTTGTGCTGCGTCATGTCTTTAGTGGAACTGCTCAAGGATCTAGGAGCGTTGGATGAGGAGGAGCAGCTGACCGATTTGGGCAGAAAAATGGCAAGTTTCCTCTGGATCCACCCTTATCAAGGATGTTAATTTCAAGCGTCGAGAATGGTTGCAGTGATGAGATGGTGACCATCATTGTAATGATCAAGACAAGAGATTTATGGCGGATAGGAGGAGAACAAGGAGAGGCGGATCATTTCTTGCACAGAGGGGGAGGCTTTCAGATGTTTATGGTAGTCTGTAAAGCTTGGGAAGCTTGGAAGTTATCAGTAAAATGGTGTTAAGAGAATTTTGTTTTGCCACAAGCTTTCAGGAGAGCTCAAGATTTGAGAAAGCATATCCTCAGCATCATGGAGGAGTATGTGCTTGTATTTTATCTCGTTGTGTATGTTGTGTTTTTCTGTTCTTTTTTCTTTTGGTTATTTTCTGGTTTCACTTGTGCATTTTCAGGTGTCAGCTTCCGGTGATCAGTGGAGGAAATGATTTTACAAAGATTGGCAAGGTAATAACGGTTGGCTTCTGGATCCCACGGGGTATCTAGCTTTGATTAAAGAGGATAATTGATGAGGAGAAGATACCAACAATTCATGAAACTCCTGATGTATTTTTTATATCACTATGTTATAACAGGGTCATAGATTTGCAAAGGATATAGTATATGTTTGCACCATGATTAACCGAGCATATCTAGCATCAAAATGATTAGCACCAAGGCAGACACGCCTTTTCCCCCAAAGGGACACACAGACAAATCCCTAGAAAGTGACTGACGTCATCACCTTCCAACATGCCGAAGAAAGACATTCTTCCGAAGCGACAGCCACTTGCCGAAGCTCCAAACTGCCGAACCTAATCTCCAGGGACACGTGTCACCACCACAACAATTTGCACAAAGTCCCACATCGAAACTTTGTGCATGACTCCCATTTTCACCTCCATATAAATAGGGAATAGTGCCCAAGTAAAGAGGATAACTATTTTATCACATTTACTATTACTCTACCAAAATTACCACAAATAGCTGACTTAAGCACTGGAGAGCCTTCGGCAGGCACCACATCGGTGTCCAAAGCTTGATGACTGCTTCTTCCTCCTTGTCTTCTGCAGGTTCCTCAGTCACCGAAGATCCGCACTTTCTTCCATGTTGAAGACCCAAGACTTCTCTACTTAAGTTGACCCTCCCCAAAAAGAGTATCAACAGTTTGGTGTCGTAACCTACTGAAGCAAAGAAGAACCTGTCATATTGCTCTTGTCGAAGCCTTAGCCGGAACCCAAGGGCCTAACCCCCTTCCGAAATTCAAGACCACGACACCCCGGCCTCCTTGCTGAACGGCAAGGATCTCGCCGTATGCCATAAGGCCCGCAAACTTGTTCTCAATAGCCAACACTTATGCCTTAACAAACCCTAGCCCCTTGCTGGATGGTAAAGTTGATATCAAAGGCCCAAATGCCTCACAACAATTCCCTCTTGTCGAAGGCTCATGCAAGGCCCCAAGCCCACATGGGCTCCTACCGAATGTCATGGTCCTTGCCAAAGGCCTACTGAGCTCACACAACTCCTACCATGCCTTCAAAAGATTATTGCAACTTCTGGCCCGCCAACTTAGGGGACTAGGGAACACCCTACGGCTCTTACCAAACCAAGAATGCTATGTCATAATTATGCAAAAAAAAACCTCACAAGTTCCCAACCCAGAAGTAACTTCTTGATCGCGAACTTGGAGGACTACTGTTTACACCATAATTAACCAAGCATATCCAGTATAAAAATGACTATCACCGAGGCAGACACACCTTCTCCCCCAAAGGGACACACAGACAAATCCCTAGAAAGTGACTTACGTCATCACCTTCCAACATGCCGAAGGAAGACACTCTTCCAAAGTGACAAACACCTGCCGAAGCTCCGGACTGCCGAACCTAATCTCCAGGGACACGTGTCACCACCACAACAATTTGCACAAAGTCCCACATCGAAACTTTGTGCATGACTCCCATTTTCACCTCCCTATAAATAGGGAACAGTGCTCAAGTAAAAAGGGTAACTATTTTCTCACATTTACTGTTACTCTGCCAAACTTACCACAAATAGCTGATTTAAGCATCAGAGAGCCTTCGGCAGGCACCACATCGGTGTCCGAAGCTTGACGACTGCTTCTTCCTCCTTGTCTTCTGCAGGTTCCTCAGTTACCGAAGGTCCGCACATTCTTCCATGCTAAAGACCCAAGACTTTTCTACCTAAGTTGAACCTCCTAAAAAAGAACATCAACAGTATATACTGATAAACCAGCCAGATATTCAACGAAGTTCAAAATTGAGATTTAAGTCGTTGAAATAGATTTGTATTTGATATGTTGTTATTGTGCAGCCAGGTTTTTGTGGTTTTCTTTTAAATGTTTTTTACTGAGCTTGAGAATAGGAATTGTTTGTAAATTCCAACTCTTGTAAGTTCAAACTCTTGGAATTGTTTGTGGTTATCTTTTTGGTCGACTTAATTTGTTGACTGTCAATCTTGACTTGTTTGATATGATTCATGTTTCTTCTAGTGCTGATTGAAAGTAGGAGATCTTTTGTTGTTGGACGAGTAGTAATTATTAAAGGCAGAGGAGAGCTAAATTTGAGTGAATAGGATAATTGATGAGGAGAAGATACCAACAATTCATGGAACTCCTGATGTGTTTTTGATATCACTATGTTATAACATGGTCATAGGCTTGCAAAGGATATAGTATATGTTTACACCATGATCAACTGAGCATATTCAGCATCAAAATGACTAGCACCAAGGCAGACACGCCTTCTCCCCCAAAGGGACACACAGAAAAATCCCTAGAAAGTGACTGACGTCATCACCTTCCAACATGCCAAAGGAAAACACTCTTCCGAAGCGGCAACCACTTGCCGAAGCTCCGAACTGCCGAACCTAATCTCCATGGACACGTGTCACCACCACAACAATTTGCACAAAGTTCTACATCGAAACTTTGTGCATGACTCCCATTTTCACCTCCCTATAAATAGGGAACAGTGCCCAAGTAAAAAGGGTAACTATTTTCTTACATTTACTGTTACTCTGCTAAAATTACCACAAATATCTGACTTAAGCATCGGAGAGCCTTCAACAGGTACCACACCAATGTCCAAAGCTTGACAACTGCTTCTTCCTCCTTGTCTTCTGCAGGTTCCTCATTCACCAAAGGTCCACACCTTCTTCCCTGCTGAAAACCCAAGACTTCTCTACCTAAGTTGACCCTCCCCAAAAATAGCATCAACAATTTGGCGCCGTAACCTACTGAAGCAAAGAAGAACCTATCATATTGCTCTTGCCAAAGCCTTAGCCGGAACCCAAGGGCCCAACCCCCTTCCGAAGGTCAGGACCACGATACCCCGGCCTCCTTGCCAAACGGCAAGAATCGCGCCGTATGCCTTAAGGCCCGCAAACTTGTTCTCAATAGCCAACACTTATACCTTAACAAACCTTGGCCCCTTGCCGGACGATAAAGTTGATATCAAAGGCCCAAATGCCTCACAACAATTCCCTCTTGTCGAAGGCTCATGCGAGGCCCCAAGTCCACATGGGCTCCTGCCGAATGTCATGGTCCTTGCCAAAGACCTAGTGAGCTCACACAACTCCTACCATGCCTTCAAAAGATTATCGCAACTTCTGGCCCGCCAACTTGGGGGACTAGGGAACGCCCTATGGCTCTTACCAAACCTAGAATGCTCGGTCATGATTATGTAAAAAAAAAAAACTCAAAAGTTCCCAACCCAGAAGTTACTTCTTGACTGCGAACTTGAGGGACTACTGTTTACACCATAATCAACTGAGCATATCTAGCATCAAAATGACTAGCACCAAGGTAGACACGCCTTCTCCCACAAAGGGACACACAGACAAATTCCTAGAAAGTGACTGACGTCATCATGTTCCAACATGCCGAAGGAAGACACTCTTTCGAAGCGGCAGCCACCTGCCGAAATTCCGGACTACCAAACCTAATCTCCAGGGACACGTGTCACCACCACAACAATTTGCACAAAGTCCCACATCGAAACTTTGTGCATGACTCCCATTTTCACGTCTCTATAAATAGGGAACAGTGCCCAAGTAAAAAGGGTAACTATTTTATCACCTTTATTGTTACTCAGCCAAAATTACCACAAATAGCTGACTTAAGCATCGGAGAGCCTTCGGCAAGCACCACACCGGTGTCCGAAGCTTGACGACTGCTTCTTCCTCTTTGTCTTCTGCAGGTTTCTCCATCACCGAAGGTTCGCACCTTCTTCCCTGTTGAAGACCAAAGACTTCTCTACCTAAGTTGACCCTCCCCAAAAAAAGCATCAACAGTATATACTGATAAACCAGCCAGATATTCAACAAAGTTCAAAATTGAGATTTAAGTCGTTGAAACAGATTTGTATTTGATATGTTGTTATTGTGCAGCCAGATTTTTGTGGTTTTCTTTTTAATGTTTTTTACTGAGTTTGAGAATAGGAATTGTTTGTAAATTCCAACTCTTGTAAATTCAAACTCTTGGAATTGTTTGTGGTTATCCTTTTGGTCGACTTAATTTGTTGACTGTCAATCTTGACTTGTTTGATATGATTTCATGTTTCTTCTAGTGTTGATGGAAAGTATGAGATCTTTTGTTGTTGGACGAGTAGCAATTACTGAAGGCAGAGAAGAGCTAAATTTGAGTTCAGGAAGATTGCACATTGATGCAGTTTTGAGTGTATAAATCTAGAGTTTGTGTTTTGTTTATTAGCAATCATCTGTTATGAGTCCTTAATGTGTTATATGATTATTTGATACTCTTATGGTGTGTTTACTAATCAGGAATTGGAATTCTCATTAGGAATTGAATTTCACATAAGGAGGATTCCTGCGTTTACTTCACATCAAGGAATTGAAAAGTAAGTGGGGCCCACACAAAATAAGGAATTGAATTCCTGATTTTGGAGGAATTCAATTCCTTGGTGGGAGTTGGTATTCTAATTCCTGGAGAATGAACCCATTAGGAATTCATTTTTTTTACCCATTATATCCTCACACAATATTCAAAATTTTAAATTTGTCATCTACTTTAACCCAACAACGAGGACATTTGAGTAATTAGTGCCACTCCTACCCCAATTCCATGTGGTTTAGTGAACAACTTCAATAGGAATATGGAATCTAACTCCCCTCAATCCATATGGTTTAGTAAAAACTTCAATAGGAATTCGGAATCTAATTCTCCTAAATCAAATTCCTCCTCAATTTAATTCATCCTTAATTCAATTCCCCCTAATCCAATTACAAATTAGTAAACATGCCATTAGATTAAAAAAAAACATGATAGTTTTAAAAGCGCTTTTTAGCAAAAGGCTCAATAAAATATCAAAATCACTTTTATCGGCGTAAACACTGTCAAACGAGCCCTAAAGGGGTTGCAATCATTTTTATGGGCAAAAGCCTTTTGCAAATATTGTGCATATTTAGATGTCTGGTGTATACATTGGTTAATGGGATCAGAAAATATCAATCATATGTCTTAAAGAACATATGTTACAGAGGAAGAGCTAGATTTAACAAGGACAAAATAGTAAAACCGTCAGTTAAAATAGAAGATAGTAATTTAAAAAATTATAAAATGAGCAGCATACCGTTTCGTATAATAAAACATTAAATAAAAAAAATAAAAAAATAACGTGACAGCATTCCTTTCCTTAGTAGAAGAAGGATACTTTTGAGAATACAAAACACGCGTTACCCTTGCCAGAAACAAGTACAAGAAGTTCCCAACCAACATCCTTGTTTGAGTTCCATCTCTGTAAGACTACTGTCTCTTCGATCTCCTTAGGTTTTGTCGTCTTTTTCTTTTTTCTGCTTGTTGTTAAGAAGATTCGGATAGGGTTTTATTTATATTTGCTATTTTTCTCCGCTGCTTTTTGGTTCGTAATATGTTTGACTGGAAAAGAATTTGGATTCCATATGTTTGATGTTTTTGTATTTGATTATTATTTTTCAATATCGTATATATAGGAACAAAATTGAAATATTTATTCAGCCCAGTTCAGAAAATCACTGCACAAAACATAGATAAATCTCGACTCTCCATCCTGTTTCTCGAACTCTGGCTCTCCTGTGTCACTAATAAATGGATGAGATACAAGAATCTTTAGAGGTATGGAAGTTTGCATTTTCCCTGCTTTACTTCTACTTTCTCCGTGCTATGTCTATGTGATGTCGATGTGATCACATTTTTAATTAGAAAAACTCAATTGTGTGATGTCTATGTGATGTCTATGTGATCATAATAAATGGATGAGATACAAGAATCTTTCGAGGTATGGAAGTCTCCATTCTAATTATTGAGAGTAGAATTTTCTTTTAATGTATTGAATGTTTAAGAATTTTAATCTACTTAGTTATTTTCTCGTACAAATTCGAACTCTGTTGTGTTACTCTCAAATTTGTTATTAAGGCTTTGTTGTGGTAACTTGTTTTTTATATTTTATTTTTTGCATCTACCAGGCTAACAGGGACAGGATCAGTGAATTACCTGATTGTATTGGTTCCTATATTATGTCTAAGTTAACAATCAAAGATTTGGTTACAACCAGCGTACTGTCAAAAAGATGGCTAAGGATGTGGAAATTAAGGAGAAATCTTGTTTTTGATATTCCCAACATGTTCAATATTGATCTTCCACCTCTGTGGGAAGGTGCTGGGCTGGATATGGACCATGAATTCCTTGATCAGGTTACTGATGAATATGTGAGACGAGTTGACCAATTCGTGCAGACCTTCCCAGGGCCAAAGATAGATTCTTTCAGGCTGACCCACTATATTGATGTTCACAAGTATGTTTCTTTTGTTGACAAATGGGTTGCTCGTGCAATTGCAATGGGAGTTGAAGAGATTGCTATGCTCTCGTACCCATCATTTACTACATTTTATGTGCCCAAGATGAAGCGGCCCTACAGCTTTCCCTTTCGGCTTTTACCAGTGTGTAACAAAAAATATTTGAAGCATTTGTATCTGGATAGTTGTAATCTTATGCCATCTTCTCAATTTTTCGCTGCATTCTACTATTTGATAACCCTTCGACTGGAAGCTACATTGGTTGGTGAAGATTTTATGATTTCTTTGCTATCCAATTCTCCATTCCTTCAAGTCTTGCGCTTGAAAAGCTGCAAATTGCCATCTGCTTTAGAGATTGTTGGCCCATCCCTTCACCACCTGGAGGTGATTGACTGTCGTTACAAAGGGAATGTTACGATTTCTGCCCCGAAACTCACTGTTTTTGAACATCGCAACCTGTTGGAGTTGGAGAATATCTTACCCCTTAATGCTCCTCAATTGAGAAAGATATTCTTCCACGCATGGGAAGAGAGGATGATACCTCCTTCAATTTCTCACTTCACTGGTTTTGCTCAGCTTGAATATCTCAACCTGCGCATGACTTCTGGAGAAGTAAGCTATATAAGAAATTATTTTTTAACTATAGATATAGAATGTAATTAACCTCAACTTATGATATCATACATCTTTCTTATAATGTGTGTGTCTGAATTTGCAGATGCCAAGATTGCCGGGAAACATAGCGCCACTTAGGAAACTTAAGCAATTGGAGTTGTCTGTAGATGAAGGTGCTGCTCTAGGGTGCTCAAATATTTTGTGGGTTGTTCTCTTTTTGAAGGCTTCTCCTCTTCTGCAGAAGCTTACATATAGGGTGAGTCTGCATATTTAAGCATAAATCTTTGGGTCTAACTACCCAATTATTAGTCTGACAATATGAACAGCACACTCACTGTTTACAATGAAAATCACAACTCCCTTGATCACTTGCTGTCTCAGAGGACATTATTGTTATGTTGCATGGTCTTTCGACTCCATTATGCATGGGTTTTTCCTTTATCTTTTAATTATTAACTCAATATCTACTTGAAATTGATCTTCGTTGAGAGTGTTATCTCACATCCAAAATGGAAGCATTGCATGAGTAACTTAAAGGATTTTAGGCCTCCCTACCCATTGGTAATTTATTTTCATTGGTTTGGATTGTGAAACTGATTGTCAATCAGTTAATTGTTAACTCAAAATCTATAACTGAAACTAACCTTTGATTTGATTTTATTGTAAAACTGGTTGTAAATCATTCTTCCTGCTTATTGCAGCGTCCGGAATCACCTCCTGGCTTCTCTGAAAATGAAAGAAGTGAGAGATGGCAACCGGAGGAGTTCACCCATAGTCAACTTAAAGAAGTTGAAATAGCTGGATGTGTAGGTAATTGGTTCGAAGTTGAGCTTGCTATTTGCATGCTGCAAAATGTGCAGGGTCTTGAGCAAATGGTCTTGAACCCCTCCCAGAGGTACTATTACGGAGGTGGAAGTTGGATTGATGATGAACAAAGCACGTGTCTCGGTGCACCTCGTTATTGGGCAGAGAGGGGCCGGGAAATAGTTGTTGAAAAGCTTCGAGACAAAGTTCCTGGTAGTGTAAAACTCGTATTGTTATGACCACCTATTTCGACTTCTACTAGGTTTGTTGGTTGGTCCTATGGGATGGGGCATGCTTAGTGAAGCACAAGTTGGGTGTTTGAGTTCAGACAACTGCTTAAGTTAGTTTGTTCAGATTCTCTTAAGGTTATTGAAGCTTAATTTTTATTACGACTTTGTATTATGGAGTTTGAATTAAGCTAATTTATGGAATTACTGCAGCTTTTATTTCTGTTGCCTTTTTTCTATAAGCATGTATGCATGCAACACTGAAGCAAGAATGGATCATGTCTGCTAATTTATGATATTAGGGCACAAAACAAAACACAGATAAATTTGGACCCTCCATCCTGTTTATCATATTCCGGAAACTCACCTGTATCTCTCAATAAATGGATGCGAAACAAGAATCTTTAAAGGTATGGAAGTTTGAATTTACCCTGCTTTGCTTCTACTTTCTCCGTGCTATGTCTATCAATGGCTATATACTCTGCTATTCCATTCTAATTAATGAGAGTAGAATTTTCTTTTTCTTTTTTTATATATTTTATTTTTTGTATCTACCAGGCTAACAGGGACAGGATCAGTGAATTACCTGATTGTATTGGTTCCTATATTATGTCTAAGTTAACAATCAAAGATTTGGTTACAACCAGCGTACTGTCAAAAAGATGGCTAAGGATGTGGAAATTAAGGAGAAATCTTGTTTTTGATATTCCCAACATGTTCAATATTGATCTTCCACCTCTGTGGGAAGGTGCTGGGCTGGATATGGACCATGAATTCCTTGATCAGGTTACTGATGAATATGTGAGACGAGTTGACCAATTCGTGCAGACCTTCCCAGGGCCAAAGATAGATTCTTTCAGGCTGACCCACTATATTGATGTTCACAAGTATGTTTCTTTTGTTGACAAATGGGTTGCTCGTGCAATTGCAATGGGAGTTGAAGAGATTGCTATGCTCTCGTACCCATCATTTACTACATTTTATGTGCCCAAGATGAAGCGGCCCTACAGCTTTCCCTTTCGGCTTTTACCAGTGTGTAACAAAAAATATTTGAAGCATTTGTATCTGGATAGTTGTAATCTTATGCCATCTTCTCAATTTTTCGCTGCATTCTACTATTTGATAACCCTTCGACTTGAAGCTACATGGAGGTGATTGACTGTCGTTACAAAGGGAATGTTACGATTTCTGCCCCGAAACTCACTGTTTTTGAACATCGCAACCTGTTGGAGTTGGAGAATATCTTACCCCTTAATGCTCCTCAATTGAGAAAGATATTCTTCCACGCATGGGAAGAGAGGATGATACCTCCTTCAATTTCTCACTTCACTGGTTTTGCTCAGCTTGAATATCTCAACCTGCGCATGACTTCTGGAGAAGTAAGCTATATAAGAAATTATTTTTTAACTATAGATATAGAATGTAATTAACCTCAACTTATGATATCATACATCTTTCTTATAATGTGTGTGTCTGAATTTGCAGATGCCAAGATTGCCGGGAAACATAGCGCCACTTAGGAATCTTAAGCAATTGGAGTTGTCTGTAGATGAAGGTGCTGCTCTAGGGTGCTCAAATATTTTGTGGGTTGTCCTCTTTTTGAAGGCTTCTCCTCTTCTGCAGAAGCTTACATATAGGGTGAGTCTGCATATTTAAGCATAAATCTTTGGGTCTAACTACCCAATTATTAGTCTGACAATATTAACAGCACACTCACTATTTACAATGAAAATCACAACTCACTTGATCACTTGCACACAAGCACTTGCTGTCTCAGAGGACATTATTGTTATGTTGCATGGTCTTTCGACTCCATTATGCATGGGTTTTTCCTTTATCTTTTAATTATTAACTCAATATCTACTTGAAATTCGTTGAGAGTGTTATCTCACATCCAAAATGGAAGCATTGCATGAGTAACTTAAAAGGATTTTAGGCCTCCCTACCCATTTGCAATTTATTTTCATTGGTTTGGATTGTGAAACTGATTGTCAATCAGTTAATTGTTAACTCAAAATCTATAACTGAACTAACCTTTGATTTCTTTTGATTGTAAAACTGATTGTAAATCATTCTTCCTGCAGCGTCCGGAATCACCTCCTGGCTTCTCTGCAAATGAAAGAAGTGAAAGATGGCAACCGGAGGAGTTCACCCATAATCAACTTAAAGAAGTTGAAATAGCTGGATGTGTAGGTAATTGGTTCGAAGTTGAGCTTGCTATTTGCATGCTGCAAAATGTGCAGGGTCTTGAGCAAATGGTCTTGAACCCCTCCCAAAGGTACTATTACGGAGGTGGGAGTTGGATTGATGATGAACAAAGCACGTGTCTCGGTGCATCTCGTTATTGGGCAGAGGGGCCGGGAAATAGTTGTTGAAAAGCTTCGAGACAAAGTTCCTGGCAGTGCAAAACTCATATTGTTATGACCACCTTCGACTTCTACTAGGTTTGTTGGTTGGTCCTATGGGATGGGCCAAGTAATTTCCCTAAAATGAAAGACATCAAATATATGTTTATGATTATAAAAAAAAAAAAACTATATAAATAAACAATGACATTAGATGTCAAATTATTGCATTTTGACTTTTGAAAAAGAAATTTTTTTTAAGTGGGCTAGGCTTGGGCCATGCTTGAAGAGGACTTGGACTCGTGCCGTGCTTGTAGCCGGCTCAGGCCAAACTTGACCCATGTCAGGCCATGGGCTGGCCCGGTCCATTGGACCTCATTTTTTTATCCTGGCTCGGTGTTGCATTCCTAAGAGGACACAAATTAATGTGCAAACAACCAATTAAAAATACCCGCAAGTGCACGAATCTAATGAAGTATAGATTATGTAAGTACGAGGTCGATCCCACGAAGAACTTGTCGGCTTCCTATAAATTCTAATTTGAGTACGTAAAGAACACTTACTTGACACACCACAAATGCACAAATGCAAAATGGAAACTAAAAATGAGTAAAGAAATGTAAAAGAAATGAAACAACACAAGAAACCAAAGAAAAACAGAAACAGCACAGTGAAAATGAACAGTGACGACCGGTTTCGACCTCTGTCCAGTGTTTTGCCTATAATTTTCCAACCGTTTATCCAAATTTCACGTTCTTTATACGGTTGGATTCAGCACACAAAAACGAAGAACACAACGTGAACCAAAAGTCCAAAACAGTTACGCAAATAAACAGAATTCAGTAAACAAGACACACAACGTATCAAACACACAACTCACACACACATTTGGGGGGGGGGGGGGGGTTTGGTTTGGTTCAAGTGACCTATTTCTATTGCATGTGTTTGTACCGTATCTGACCCTCCACTCGTACAACGACACGTGGATCTCATGCCCAAGTACCCAAGGCCTCGGACAATCGGCATCGGCCACCGATGGCATTGTCTCAAAGCTGCGAACAGCCATTACGAGCCCAACTCGTCTACAATCGGCATCCCTTACCGATTGTAGAGAATCAACCTCGAAGTACCCGCCCAAAATATCTAAGGACTCGTGTCAACCTCAGAAGGCCCTCCCACGAGTCCCACATCGAAAATGAGCACTAAGAGCATACTAAATGCCCCCTATAAAAAGGCCCATTCCACTACAATACAGGGGTAAGACTTTTCAGCTTGACTTTTATACTTCTATATGGTCAACAGCAAGAGCTCTTAAAACAACAAACTTACTTCGGCATCGGAGGGTCTTAGGCTGGTTCCACACCGGTTCCATAGACCTTACGAGTCTCGACTTCTTTCTATTCAGGATCAGCATCCAAGGACAGGAAGAACCGGCATCCAATATTCAATCGATCCCTCGATCGTCATCTCTTGTAAGTTGCACTCATCTCTATCTGTTCAGATTTAGCGCCAGTCACCCTCTCCGAAGCACAACCGGACAGACAGGTTCGAATCGGTACAACCTTGAGTCCGGCACTGAGGGCCGATTTTATCACCTTCCTGCGCACCAATGCAGAAGTCTTTGCATGGTCATACGACGATATGCCCGGTATCGCCCCGAGCGTCATCAGTCACAAGCTCAGCATCTGCCCCACTTTCAAACCCATCTGGCAGAAACGGCGGGCCTACGCTGCCGAACGGTATGAAGCAATGAGGCTCGAAGTGGACAAACTAAGGACCATTGGCTTCATCCAGGAAGTAACCTACCCAATTTGGCTGGCAAATTCGGTTTTAGTCAAAAAATCAAACGGCGCCTGGAGAATGTGTCAGGACTATACCGATTTAAACAAGGCTTGCCCAAAGGACAGCTTTCCTCTGCCACGAATCGATCAGATGGTGGATGCCACGGTAGGCCATGAACTTCTCAGCTTCATGGATGCATACTCAGGCTACAACCAGATATTCATGAGCCCTACCGATCGCGAACACACGGCATTCATCACCGACAAGGGACTTTACTGCTACAAAGTCATGCCGTTCGGCCTGAAGAACGCTGGGGTAACATACCAGCGATTGGTCAACAAAATTTTTTCCGACCTCATTGGCACCTCGATGGAAGTCTACGTGGACGATATGTTGGTCAAGAGCAGAACGGCCGATTCTCATCTCCACAACCTTTCGCTCATGTTCGGCGTCTTAAAAAAGTACAACATGCGCCTCAACCCGAGCAAGTGTGCCTTCGGCGTTTCCTCGGGCAAATTTCTCGGCTTCATGATCAGCCAACGAGGAATCGAGGCCAACCCTGAAAAAATCAAGGCATTACTCGACATGCAGGTTCCAAAGACACAGAAGGAGATTCAGAGTCTGACTGGGCGCGTCGCCGCTCTGGCCCGGTTCATCTCCAAGGCTACCGATCGGTGCGCTCCATTCTTCAAGGCCCTCAAAGGAAGCAAACGACAGATTGCCTGGACTGCCGAATGCGATCGCGCTTTCCAAGATCTTAAGGCCTACATGAGCAGGTCACCCCTATTATCCACTCCTCTTCCCGGCGAAGAACTCATCCTCTACCTTTCGGTTTCGGCAACAGCACTTAGCTCTGTGCTCATTCGCAAGCCGAACGGCATCGAACTCCCCATTTTCTACACTAGCCATGCCTTGCAAGACGCTGAGATTCGGTACCCCGAGCTAGAAAAACTCGCCTACGCTCTCGTCCTTTCAGCACGCAAGCTTCGGCCATACTTTCAGGCCCACAACGTTACCATCCTCACCAATCAGCCTCTGCGCCAGATACTCCAGAGACCGAAGACATCCGGTCGGCTAGTCAAATGGGCCATCGAGCTCGGCGAATTCGACATCCGCTACCACCCTCGTCCTGCCGAGAAGGGACAGGCTGTAGCCGATTTCATCTCTGAGTTAACCGCGTCCGAGGGGCCAGTTCCGAAGGACGCCGCCCCCGATTCATCTTCGACGGTACCAGTCGCCCACTCGGCCGAAGGAATCTTTAATCCCTCAATTCCCCTTTGGACTCTTTATGTGGACGGTTCGTCCAACCGACAGGGCAGCGGAGCCGGCTTGGTACTCAAGGCCCCCGACCAGACAACCATCGAATATGCCATCCGATTCCAATTCCGGACTTCCAATAACGAAGCCGAATATGAAGCTCTGTTGGCAGGCCTTCGGCTCGCCAAAGAAATGGGCGCTCAACAACTCAGGATCTGTAGCGACTCACAACTTGTCGTCAACCAGATACTGACTGAATTTGAAGCCAAGGATACTTCGATGGTTGCCTACTTGACACACGCTCGCCGATTACTACACCACTTCACTGCGTACCAAGTTCAACAAATCCCCAGATCCGAGAACAGCCAGGCCGATGCTCTATCACGTCTTGCATCGGCGATCGACGACAACATAGGGCGCCATGTGCCGATCGAGGTCCTCACTCGGCGCAGTACCACCGACCTCGAAGTACATGCCGTTCGGCAGGATCCAAGTTGGATGGATCCTATCCACGCCTACCTCGCCAACGGCACGTTGCCTGACCACAAATCTGAAGTAACGACTATCCGCCACCGATCGGCACGATACCTCCTTCTGAATCAGATTCTCTATCGGCGTGGTCACTCCTTACCATTGCTGCGGTGCGTGACCCCGCAGCAGGGAAACTACGTCCTACGTGAGATTCACGAGGGAGCCTGTGGGAACCATTCTGGGGCCCGATCATTGGCTTTCAAGACCATTCGGCAAGGGTACTACTGGCCGACTCTTCATACCGATGCCACCACCCTGGTCCAGAAGTGCGATCAATGCCAGCGTTTCGGCTCCGTTCCAAAGCTGCCTGCCGAACCACTCTCTCCGATTGTTAGCCCATGGCCCTTTGCCCAATGAGATTTAGATCTCATCGGCCCTATGCCCCAGGGAAAGGGACAGGTTAAATTCGCCATCGTCGCCGTCGATTACTTTACCAAATGGACCGAAGCCGAAGCTTTGGCAACAATCACTGCAGCCAGGGTTGAACATTTCGTATGGAAGAATATTATTTGTCGATTCGGCCTCCCGAACGCAATAATCACCGACAATGGGAAACAATTCGACTCCTCTCAGTTCCGGCACCTATGCCACCGATTTGGCATCAACCTGTTCTTCGCCTCCCCAGCACATCCACAGTCGAACGGCCAGGTCGAAGCCATCAACAAGATCATCAAGAAGACGCTGAAGAAAAAGCTTGGGACAGCTAAAGGAGCATGGCCCGATCTCCTTCCGGAAGCACTATGGGCCATCAATACCTCCTACCGACGGTCGACTGGCGAGACGCCATTTTCCCTTGCCTTCGGTTCCGAAGCCGTTGTTCCAGTCGAGATCAACGCACACTCGTGCCGAACGGCATCTTACGAGCCAGAGCAGAACGAAGCCCAGCTCACTCTCAACCTGGACCTCATTGAGGAACACCGTTCCCAGGCTCAGCTTCGGAATGCCGCCTACAAACAACGGACTTCCCGCTACTACGACTCGCACGTCAGACGCCGATCGTTTAAAGTAGGGGACTGGGTACTACGTAAAATCTCCCTCGCCACCAAGGACTCCAACGACGGCACCCTTGGTCCATCTTGGGAAGGTCCTTACGAAGTTGTCACCATCTGCCGCCCAGGAACTTACCGTTTGCGCGGTACCGATGGTCAAACCCTCGGCCACCCTTGGAACGTGGAACATCTCAAATATTACTACAAGTGAACGCCCCTTCGGTCATCCCCTTTGTACACAAAGGTCATACCTTCGGTCGTCACCTTCGGTCATCCACTTTTGTAATCGGTTTAATTTGGAACTCCCTATTCTATACATACGGCACTACCATTCAGCAATATTATATCAAACATATTCTACATACGACATGCACACATACAGAATTAAGGGACATAACACATTAACCCGAAACAAACTTAACATTGATAAATAAAAGGCCACATAAGGGCCATCTGTCTTTCCAATATGCCATTCGGCACGCTCAAAAATGTTCTACAATTCCCAAACGATACTTGGGTTTTAAAAACAAAAAAAAAAAATCTACGAGGTGGGTGGATCGGCTTCGGCCGCTACAACATCGGCATCAGCTGACGCAGGCACATGATCAGTCGACAGCTCGGCAGTAGACGCAACGGCAGCCCTCGGCCCGGGATGACCTTCTTCATCCCCACTGCTTGAATCGGTGTCGTCGGTTTCCTCGGGCTCGGCATCCTCACCCTTGTATGCCTCCACCATCTCTTCGGTCACCCCTTCCGGTAATGGCGGCGGATCCCGGAGAAAGTTCAGGTTCAGCTTCTTCTCTGCATTGTACCGCTTGAATCGGTAGACAAAGTCGTCACATTGCTCCATGACTTCTTTGTCTACCAGAAGCGTGAACTCCTCCGACGCTCGGTAGTCATCTACGGCTTTCGCCTTCGCCTCCTCTACCTCCTTGCCATGCGACCGTTCGGCCGCATCCATAGCCACCTCCACCGCTGCCTTCGCCTCCTGCGCCGCCACCAAATCCAACTCCGTTGCTGCCAATTTCGATGTCAGCTCCGCTATCTTCGCAGCATTTTCCTCAACACACCGGTCGGCCTCCTGAATGAGCTTTCCGGCTTCAGCGATCTTCGAACGGCCCTTTTCGAACTTCTTTTGGTACCGTTCGGCAGCATTGATGGCTCGCTTCACGCAGAGCCACATCTCCATATCAGCCTGATAACACATACAAAGTTAGTATGCCGAACGCATAACCACTTTAACAAAAAACAACAAGTTAAACACTTACTGCAGCCTGAAGCCGGAAGGCTCACCCGGTCTGCTCGCGCAACGTCTTCATCGACAGTTGCTCAATCTCTGACAGCTCCATTTGAGCGCCATCGATCATGCTGTTGATGAACGGCACAGCCTTCCGAGGGCAAGCAATGTTCACCGGCCCCTCCTCTCCCTCTCCTTCATCATCGGGAATCACCACCGATGTCCCTTCATTCGGCCCCCTTGGCCGCTTCGGCAACGGCGTTGCGTCGAGGGCACCCTCAATCATCCTTTTTCCGGTTACTTGGAGGTGCACCTCCCGAACAGCCTCAGCCTCGGCCGCCTGCTTCTCCCGGCGGCGATCCGCCACCGTCTGCTCATCACCTGAGGCCCCTGCCGCCGCCTTCTTCTTCGGTCTGGGGGACTGCCCTTTCTTCGGCTTCGGCACCCCATGCCCCTCCAGCCGCCTCTTGGTCGCCTCGCTCATTGGACGCCCACCTGCCACTGCAAAAACACAAGTCATATCAGAAACGGTAGATATGAAAAGGAAGACGCTCACAACGCCTGCCGAACGGCATCACTCACTTTGCCTTTTCTCCTCTTCCTCTTCCTCCTTTAACCTTCGGTCGTGCTCTGATTTGCCGATCAAGCCCGCCTTGTAAAGGTTCCGGAAGTAAAGCAACTTCTTGAAGAAGCGATCTTCTTCGGCAATCTTCGTCCTCACCCTCTCGATCGCTTCCACTTCTCTGATCGGTGCAGACGGCCGTTTCAAGGACACTGAAACACAAACATCAGACGGTCAAAAAAAAAAAAAAAAAAAAAAAAAAAAAAAACACCAACTGCCGAACGGCAGGCTCTACCCTACCGACTGTCTGGAAGGACGTAGGAATCCTCCTCTCCACGATCACTCCTAGTGCCGATTCCCAGTCACCAGAGACAATGACCCGACGCTTACGCCAGGTCTTCTGGGAACTCGGCACCCCAACCACAAAGTGTCCACGCTGACCTGCCGATAGACAGTTGGACTGCACCCACCCTCCATTATCGGCACTCTTTGCCCTCGTCACACTGTACAGTTGGGGAAATTATTCGTAGCTCGGCTCCCCCTCGCCAGCCAAGCTGAACGCTGCGATCGTCCCAAGCAACGTAATCCAGAAGTTTGGATTATACTGCCCTGGTGCATATCCGATCGCAGCCAATATCTTCTGCACCGAATGTTTCAACGGCAGCCGAAGCCCGTG
Organism: Prunus avium; assembly: GCF_965620075.1. Classification (NCBI taxonomy): domain Eukaryota; kingdom Viridiplantae; phylum Streptophyta; class Magnoliopsida; order Rosales; family Rosaceae; genus Prunus; species Prunus avium. The sequence goes on along the minus strand of NC_142284.1, from coordinate 50,226,335 downwards.
CTTGAAGACATCAGTGAAGAAGACCACGCCCTTATCATTATCACTGAGCGACTCTAAGGGCCCCGGGATCCGCATCCCTACCGATTCCGGAATATTGAACTCCGCCCGAATCTTCGCCAACTCAGCCTCGGTCAGCGTGTTCGGCTCTAAATCATCTACTCCGAACAACGGTTCCGTGGGCTTCGCCATCGGAATCCGTTGCCTCCCCCTGACAACCCTCAATACCCCTTCCCCTGGGACGGCAACGGACACGCCACCTCCATCGGCCTCCCGACCCGAAGTCGAAGGCTCCCCATCTTCAGGCACTCTCGTCGAAGTGCCCCCAGCCTCGGCACGCACTCTCGCCCTCTCTACTATTTCACAGCTTGAAGAGCTCCCAGAATCGGCACTCTCACTCCCCTCGGACGAACTCCCCGAGGACGATTCGTCCTCATAAGCCCTCGGACTACGCCTACCCTCGGATTCGGTATCTGACATCTACAAACACAAACGAAGGAAAAAACTAAGTGCTATGCTAAAATCAAAATCTTGTTCTACCCTTACACACTCATGTTCATGCTTGTTCATGCTTGTTCAAACAAAAAATCAACGAATTCAACACTTTGATTCATACAAATGCCAAAACACGGCAACATACCTTGTTTGCACGGTGGTTCAAGTTCGCCGGAAATTGCCTCCGCCTTGTTCACACTCACCGGAAATCGCCTGCTCAGCCTTCGCACGGTTGCCGGAAATCGCCTCTCACAAGCTCTCTTCGCTCTCAAATATTCCAAGTATTTGTCCTCTCGTCCCCTCCTCACATTTATAGAGCCGATTTAGCATCGGGAAGCGAAGCGACGCATCGGGATACGAAACACCGCGGCTCTTCACAGCCATGCCGCCACGTGTCACGCATGCATGGGGGAGACCAAACGTCAGTTGCAACGCTTCCAATCCTCAGAGACGCTTCAACTTCCCGAACGTGGCGGATCTAGCCACCTTCGAGCATAACTCCACTAGTGAACGGCAGGCGCACATCGTTGAGTTTTCACTCACCTCTCGTGCCGAACGGCAGGCGCACATCGTTGAGTTTTCACTCAACTCTCGTGCCGAACGGCAGGCGCACATCGTTGAGTTTTCACTCACCTCTCGTACCGAACGGCGGGCGCACATCGTTGAGTTTTCACTCACCTTTCGTGCCGAACAACCGGCGCACATCGTTGAGTTTTCACTCACCTCTCGTGCCGAACGGCAGGCGCACATCGTTGAGTTTTCACTCACCTCTCGTGCCGAACGGCAGGCGCACATCGTTGAGTTTTCACTCACCTTTCGTGCCGAACGACCGGCGCACATCGTTGAGTTTTCACTCACCTCTCGTGCCGAACGACAGCCGCATATTCACGAGTTTTCACTCACCTCTTGCAACAATCGGCACATCATGCCGTCTCTTCTCCAAGCTCACTCCCTTGGGCACTTGGG